>NC_134487.1:291406718-291706718 GCF_040206685.1 Ascaphus truei
TGTCCTTTGTCACGCAAGAAGACCTCTAGCAATTTCGGCCTTAAGGGTTATTTTATTTGCAATACATGCACAGCATGTAAGTACAGTACAAAAAGCATGAAATTTTCTTCTAAAGTTACATCTAAAATTTACAATATCAAACATCACATTAATTGCAACACCTCAAATGTAATTTATCTGTTGGAATGTCCATGCGGTCTGCAGTATGTGGGAATGACTACAAGGCCAATCAAACGCCGCTTGTACGAGCATGTGTACAATATCACCAAAGGTTTAATCACGCATAACGTATCGAATCACTTTCTCCAGGTGCAAAACAGAGATCCTACGGGACTGAAATGTGTGGCTATAGAGGCATTAACACCTAATTGGCGAGGAGGCAACATTAATAGTCTCTTAGGGAGAAAAGAGTCTTTTTGGATATACGAGCTGAAGACTCTGACCCCTTTGGGCATGAACATCGAATTTGACCTTAAGGCATTTTTAGTTAATAAATAAGTACAATTTAAGATTATTTTCAGCCAGTGCAGTAATTTATTAATCTAAACGTCTTTCAGACATTGGACCTAATAAGTACATCCATTTTCTATACCCCACACTGCAGTCCCCTATTCAAGGATTTTTTTTTTCATCAAACAGTCACGTTATATAGCATGCACCATTTATTTAGCGCTCGCTAACACCAAATGTATTGTATTTCCTTTTTTATTTTTTTATTCATTTATTTTTATTTTTACTTTTATTTTTCATTATTTTTTTTGTTTTGTTTTTTGTTTCGCATGTTCTGTCAGCCATTCAAAACATCATTTGTCTGACAGTGCATTTCGTCCTGCTTGGAGCAACTTGAGGGCTAGTTTATTTATAGGTATCACTATATATTTCCGTGTGCATTTTCATGTGTATTATATACCAGCCCCCTTTGCACACTGTCCATTGAACGATGGTTTTTTTCATCAGAGTACCAAGATAGAACACCACTTAGTGTTTCCACAACTATTCACTTTAAATATAGAAAGCATAATGCGGTTCTATGAGCTACATATCCCCTAAGGGGTTAATTACATTCACATCTATATGCTTCTTATGTACTACTATCAGGTTTTTTATGTTATGCATAATTTTGTCTCTCTTGTCTTTTGTTTTATTTTAGGTAATTTTAGATGGGTGTTTATTAGTGTTGTAGTTATCAAATTGTCTTGTCTGTTCACTGTATGTGTTAAAGTTTTCTTTGTACTATGTTGTTAGTGTTGCTGAGACTTGGGACTTATTACTACAGTAGAGCCATTGCGCATGTCCACCAATGTATTGGGTCTATGTACCTTTAAATCGGGACTATATATATGTGGACTCTGCCAGGCTAAGGAACTACGTTTTTACCCCTGAGGAAGGAAGCGCAGTCTTCCGAAACGCGTAGGGTGGTTTTCGTCTGCACAGCTGCTGCTTCGTGACCCACTGCACTACCTGGACTCACCCCATGCTCACCCTGCTGTTGCGGTCTCCGGTTGCGGCGGATGGTTTACAGATCCGGCTATTCACCTGAGCACTGCAGCGAGGATGTAGAGGAGCACAGCAGCGTTTCTTGGCAATATACCAGCTAGTGGATCGCCAAAATGAGGGTAACTCCAAACAGGGATAAGTATTAAAAGGGTACTTTAATGGTCAGTGCAAAAAAACAATGGTAGGAACGCACCTACGCGTTTCGTCCGTAAAGGACTTTCTCAAGGTGTAAGGAGAGGTTCATAGATGCATCCTTATATCCACAAACATTTTCGCGCCAAAATCGCGGCATTTATGACGTCATCTCCATGCGACCGGTAATCTCGTCGCTACTATGACGCGCGCTAGACTCCTTAATCGCGCCCATAATGGAGAGAACGCATAAAGCGCCGTGATTGGCTGAAAAAGCCATAATATTGAATACGAAAACTTTAATCAAAAAAATGTCAAACACACATATTATACATAGAGAACTCATATACACAAGACCAATGGATATCAGATTCAGCTTGTCCCCTTAGAAAAGGAGAAAGGCAGACAAAATCAATCAATAACCCATGAAGAAACAAAATGAAATTAAAAAAAATTAAAAAAATTTAAAAAAATTAAAAAATATTATATCTATTGGTCTTGTCTATATGACAAAAATGATATCCATTGGTCTTGTCTATATGAGTTCTCTATGTATAATATGTGTGTTTGACATTTTTTTGATTAAAGTTTTCGTATTCAATATTATGGCTTTTTCAGCCAATCACGGCGCTTTATGCGTTCTCTCCATTATGGGCGCGAGTAAGGAGTCTAGCGCGCGTCATAGTAGCGACGAGATTACCGGTCACATGGAGATGACGTCATAAATGCCGCGATTTTGGCGCGAAAATGTTTGTGGATATAAGGATGCATCTATGAACCTCTCCTTACACCTTGAGAAAGTCCTTTACGGACGAAACGCGTAGGTGCGTTCCTACCATTGTTTTTTTGCACTGACCATTAAAGTACCCTTTTAATACTTATCCCTGTTTGGAGTTACCCTCATTTTGGCGATCCACTAGCTGGTATATTGCCAAGAAATGCTGCTGTGCTCCTCTACATCCTCGCTGCTTGTATTTACCCTGAGAGGACTGCACGCTGGAACGGATCCACCCATCAAGGACACCACTAAGGAAGGTAAAGGGCCTTGGCCCATTATAGTATTACCCTCCAGTGCTGGACTGATTGAGTTATTTCCCCAGGGTGTAGTATACCATTATTGGGAGACCTATTTTGGGGTACCCGCGTGGGACCACCAGGCCTCTGGTTTCTCACCCTGGGATGTTATGGATTATACTCTATGTCCTTGAACTTGGATCCATTATGGTATATGGAATTATCACTATATCAATGAGCCATCTATGGTGATGCACCAAAACACCACTTATCTATCTACGAACTTACCACAAGCATTGGTTGCACCCAAGATTCAAAGCTCCATTCTCATTATATGGAAGGGTAACTCCTGGGATTGTATTATACATTTTTTTGTCCTCTAATACATATTTTGGACAAAGGTCAGTCCTCCATTATAACCGTATTGCTATAATAAGTGATCTTCTTAAGTATTAGATTGTATCAAAATATAATCACATATAGTGTTAACAGCAATACCTTAGGTTATATACAATGGATTCTCAAGATTCTGCACAGGAAGAATCACCTGAGAATGATGCCCTTGATTATGCATGTCACTACTTTAACCAAAATACTAGATCTGCTAAAGCTCAAAGACTGTTTGATATCCAACCTGAAGTCATATGTGACGATATAACAGATCTTAGTGACCATTTTGCTAAACTACAACGCCTATTGTCTACAGATACCAGATTATTTTGGGATATCATCTCACTAGAAAATTACACCAAATCTAAGCGTATCCCTAGAGGATTGAGAATAAAAAAGTCACCCACTTTCGGCTTTGTAAATTCAGAGTTTAAGAATGATTGGAAGACCATTCTTAATGAATGCTCCTTTAAATTGATAGAGTTGATCACTTCACTCAAAATAAAGGAAAACATTTCTGTAGAAAAAGAAGCCAAATCTCTACAAAAAAAGATAATGAAATTCTCTAAAATGGGCAGCTATCAAGATCATGACCAGTCTCTAGAGAAAGCCATAAAAGATCTGGATAAAGATATCTCTAGAAAAAAACAGATAAAATATGAGCGGGATAAATTGGATTATGAACATAATCAGGTGTACGCATGGGAAAAAGTAAACCAACCAAGAAGGCCTAACAGACCACAAACAGGTTCCTCTACACCTAATAGCAAATCCGCTAATAAATACTGGTCAAAGAAATCAATTCTCAAAAAGACATCCTCAACTGATGATTTACATATCACTGATTATGATACATCTGACACTGATACTTTGGGACATTCTGTGTCGTTTTCGGAGAGACGAGATATGCAACATCAACAAAAACCTAAGGGGCAATGCAACCCTTGGGGGAGGGATGGCTCTGACCGAGATTACAGACAACATGATGGGCACCATTCAGAATCTGAGGCCAATCGACCTTCAAAAAACGAAAGGCGACCAGAAGGGGTAATAAAAGACCGAAGCAAAGAGTCCACGAAAAAACGCAAAATGAACACTTAAGTGGGGAATTGTCAGAAAATGATGGAGTCATCAATATTTCAAATGTTGAATTGACATCAGATGAAATCTCCCTTTTGAACAAAGGGCTCAAGTTTGCCCCAAACTCTGACTTTCAGATATTTGATACTGTAGTGGACCTACATAGATTTATTAGAAAATGTACCCTTAAGAAGTTCTTCAGAGATAAGAACAAGACTGCTTCGGAGATACCTATAGATGCAGACAATGGGAGTGTTGATTTGCTGAATAATATGTCTAATATGCTTTCTTTCAGGGAATCATGTGTCATTCAGGATATGGAGGAATTGAGTGGGGTTGACACGGAAGACATCGATCCTGATACCTTTTTAGGCAGAAGGGATTCGGGTCTGAAGAAGAAATCCCATTTCTTTCCTTCATTTGTAAAGGGTAAATTCTTGACCACATTTGAAAATCTTGTTGAAAGAGACCTTATCCTTTTACACAAGGGTTTTACCTTTGACTCTCCAGCATTCGATCACTCTAGTAATAACTTGACGATGAGTGAACAAAGAGCACTCAGTGATTTAAAATCTAACACATCACTTATTATCAAGAATGCTGACAAGGGGGGAGCTGTTGTAGTGCAGCATAGGGATGACTACCACAGGGAGGCTTTACGCCAGCTCTGTGATACTTGTTCCTATGCTGTGCTGCAATCGGACCCCACAACTAGGTTTCTCAAGGAATTGGGGGATCTACTTGATGAGGGTCTTATTCTGTGTGTCCTCTCTGATAATGAAAAAGAATTTCTCTATAACTCCACTCCCACCACGGCCGTGTTTCACCATCTCCCGAAGATCCACAAATCACTAGTCTCCCCTCCAGGGAGACCTATTATATCTAGTATTGGGTCTTTGGGAGATGGTGTTTCACGGTATGTGGATTCTTTTCTGCAACCGCTGGTCCGGTCATTACCCTCCTTTATCCTTGACAGCGGGGACCTCCTTAAACAAATTGACAATATCACATGGAAAAAAAACTGTTTATGGGTGACTCTTGACCTCACGTCGCTGTATACAGTTATTCTCCATTTGCAAGGGGTGACAGCTGTTAGACACTTTCTCAATCGTTCTGATCTCTCACATGCACAATCGGTTTTTATTATAGATTCAATTTGGTTTTTACTTACTCACAATTATTTTCTGTTTGATGGGGTTCACTATCTCCAGACGTGTGGAACGGCTATGGGGACAAGTTTTGCCCCCTCATACGCCAACCTCTTCATGGGTTGGTGGGAGTCGCTCCACGTGTTTGGAGAAGTGAACATTTATAGGGAGCACATTTTATTTTATCGTCGTTTCATTGATGACTTATTGTTCATTTGGGATGGTGATGTCACTACGTTATTATTATTTATCAACACACTTAACACTAATAACTTTAATCTTAAATTCACTTACACTTTCAACTATCATCACATACACTACCTAGACTTATATTTATATATCAATAATTCACTTAAAATCAACACTGATGTATTCCGAAAACCGAATTCCGAATAGCTGCCACCCCAAAGCCCTAATTAGAAGTATACCAAAGGGCCAACTAATACGACTCCGACGCAATTGTTCCACTAATGAGTCTTTCAATTTCCAGGTCAGGGATTTATATGACCGCTTTATCAAGCGGGGCTACAATCACCATGACCTGGTTAAAACAATTAACGAGGTCTCAGCCATGGACAGGAGAGACCTGCTCCAGCGGTCCCCTAGGAAGCCCACCCTGGATGATTGCCCACTCTTTATTACCCCTTACATTAAACAGGGAGAACAAATAAGGAATATCTTGAAAAAACATTGGTCTGTTCTCTGCCTAGATCCTGTTTTAAGACCAATAGTCTCATCAGGTCCAAGAGTTGTCTTCAAAAAGGCTAAAACTCTAGCCAATATCCTCTCACCAAGCCTCTTTAACAAAGTTATTACAAAACACCCAAACCTACCAAAAGGGACATTCAAATGTAACAAATGCAAAATATGTCCAAAGATGATACAAGGTAATACTTTTACGTCTACCGTGAACAGAATGATTCATAAAAATAGGATGTTTATTAACTGCAACTCAACTTTTGTTGTTTATCTGATCACGTGTGGGTGCGGGTGCCAGTACGTAGGCCGTACGACCAGATGTCTCAAGACCAGGATGATGGAGCACTTCAGGCTCATATCCAAAGGAGATCTTAGTCACCCTGTCTCCAAACACTTTTCATGCTGTAATAGAGGGGGTCCCACTAATTTTTCTTTTCAAGGTATTGAAATAGTCACTCCCTCAATCCGAGGGGGTGACAGAACCCTGCAGTTGGATCGCCGTGAGGCATTCTGGATCTTCACATTACGGACCAGGGTGCCTCACGGTATGAACACTGACTGGGATCTTACGCATTTTCTGTAGTTACTCTTTTTAGTTTATTAATACACATATGAGTCTGAAGTGCTTATGATCACTCTGGTCAATTTATCTTCAATATCTGAGGATAAGGATATTTTTATCTTCTCTTTCTAATGATTATGTATAATCACAAGATGATGTTTCCTTTATATATGTTTGCGTTTCTGGTCTTTTCTAATGACTATACATTTATGGAATGATGTCTTTGTTATATATGCTTATGCCAAATCACAATTATGCATCATCAAGGGTTTAATTGTTTGTTCTCTTTAAACTTTTTGATAATTATGGAGATTACACTCTCTTTTAATAATACTGGTCATATCTAAATATCAACATGTGTAACACACATGAGATATATATATTATTACTATATACCATAGGTATCAATATCCGGTATTTCCTTTTCCCCCCATTTTCTTTCTCCTTAATTATTCTTTTTGATTAGTTTTTATTACATGTTCTGTCTTATGGTTCCTTTTAAAAGTATTTTTACTTTTTCTTTTGTGTCTGATTTTTTAATCACTTGTGTTACAACTTATCATGAGTATTTCTGTGCACCTTGTATATTGATTGCTGGATTCAGTACAAAGAAATAATTGCATACTATTAGTAATACGCTAAATTATAGGTTATATTTAGTTTATCTATACCGTCTTCAGTGTATGATTCCAGCTCTAACAATATATTGAGATTGGGAATGAGAGTTCCCTGTTCCCTTAGTATTCTTTAACCCAATTATTTATATACTTTGTATGTTGCCAAGGATTAGGATTGTTAACCTTTACCATTACTTATCAAGTACTGTATGTACAATTATAGGCACAGATCTGGTTACTCCTAACAAAGCTTCCATATTAAGTATATTTTTTAAATTTTTTTTAATTTAATTTTGTTTCTTCATGGGTTATTGATTGATTTTGTCTGCCTTTCTCCTTTTCTAAGGGGACAAGCTGAATCTGATATCCATTGGTCTTGTCTATATGAGTTCTCTATGTATAATATGTGTGTTTGACATTTTTTTGATTAAAGTTTTCGTATTCAATATTATGGCTTTTTCAGCCAATCACGGCGCTTTATGCGTTCTCTCCATTATAGGCGCGAGTAAGGCGTCTAGCGCGCGTCATAGTAGCGACGAGATTACCGGTCGCATGGAGATGACGTCATAAATGCCGCGATTTTGGCGCGAAAATGTTTGTGGATATAAGGATGCATCTATGAACCTCTCCTTACACCTTGAGAAAGTCCTTTACGGACGAAACGCGTAGGTGCGTTCCTACCATTGTTTTTTTGCACTGACCATTAAAGTACCCTTTTAATACTTATCCCTGTTTGGAGTTACCTTCATTTTGGCGATCCACTAGCTGGTATATTGCCAAGAAACGCTGCTGTGCTCCTCTACATCCTCGCTGCTTGTATTTACCCTGAGAGGACTGCACGCTGGAACGGATCCACCCATCAAGGACACCACTAAGGAAGGTAAAGGGCCTTGGCCCATTATAGTATTACCCTCCAGTGCTGGACTGATTGAGTTATTTCCCCAGGGTGTAGTATACCATTATTGGGAGACCTATTTTGGGGTACCCGCGTGGGACCACCAGGCCTCTGGTTTCTCACCCTGGGATGTTATGGATTATACTCTATGTCCTTGAACTTGGATCCATTATGGTATATGGAATTATCACTATATCAATGAGCCATCTATGGTGATGCACCAAAACACCACTTATCTATCACCTGAGCACTGGGCTGCGGCCACTGACGCGTCATCCGGCTATCACGGCGGCCTTCCCAGCATACAGCAGCTGGTGCACGTGAGGAGCAGAGGTCCGAGGCAGAACTAGTGACAAGGGATTTTCACTGAGCTGCGGTCAGACGCCAGGACAAGTGGCGTAGCCAAGAGAGGGGATACTCTCCAATTTATCCACTGCTTGTGCCCTTTGAGCGTCTGGTAAGCGGGCATTTCTCCTGTGGCTGCGGTGCAGACGTGACCCTTCATTTTAATGTTGTTTTATTAAATGTGATGTTTTACTACAGTCTTGTGTCTCAGCACATGTTTGTCTACCAGTGTTACATGTTTGTCTAGTAGTGTCTAGTGTTTTAACAGTGACTGTATTACACTATGTTTGTTTTTTTCTCTTTTGCATGATTCACTGTCTTCATGGGAAGAATTCCAGCGGATTGCATCATTTTACTGGTTGTATAAAAGATTTATTTATCTTATATATGTTGTTCACCCAGCGCCATAGATATAACATTTGTTTACAGTATGGTTTTGATAACCCTTCTACATTTATTTGTATATTGGTTCATCATGTGTGTGTGTATATATATATATATATATATATATATATATATATATATATTTGCATGATGAAGCCACTGTACAAATTCATGGGTGAAGGGTGGGTATCGGGCCAGTGTGGCTTAACCCCTTAATTACCTTTGCGGTTATTATCCGATAAGGTGTTTAAGGGGTTAATTGATATCTGAATGCAATTACAATGTATTGGCTTTGTTTTGGCTATGTATTTTGTGGGCAAGACAAGGATGTTGCTGGCGACGGAGACTTCTTATTGATGAGGTCAGTAGTACTTTATTTATTTGAATATGCTAGTTAATGTTTTTAATAATGGGCAAATAATCTATTATCCCTATCTGGATAATAGTTATTTTGCACATTATTGTACTGTAGGTGTTGGGGGGGTGTATGTATTGAATGTATAGGCCAGGTTTATTTTTTTTACATTCAGGGTTTGTTCCGTGGTTCCGCGTGAGACCTCTGGAGACCACCTGTGGTTTCCTCGGGTATCTCACGGGTACCAGGCTGGTGGTTCCACGGGTGACACATGCGGGGATGAAGCGGTGGCCTCACATCTGTGGGGGCACCGCGGACCCATAGTCTGCGGGGATGAAGCTGTGTGGTCCCACTTCTGTGGGGGCACCGCCGACCCGTAGGTGCTGGGATGAAGATGTGTGGTCCCACTTCTGTGGGGGCACCGCGGACCCGTAGTGAGCACCCGTGAGTTCCCAGACCCCCGTGGGAACCACCCGAGGCCCCGCAGACACGTGTGGGTCTGACCCGGGGCTCCCAGACATCCTTGGGCCTACCGTGGGGACCCAATTGAGGCCCACGGTGATCCAAGGAGACCACCTGGGGACCATGGCGCTGGCGGGACCCACCAATAGGACTCCAGAACCTGTTTGAAAAGGGCTGCTGGTACCCTGTAGGTCTGTCAGGTGCCCCGCCAGCCCACCGGGGACTCGCTTGGGGCTGCGTTATGAACCCTGTATAAAAGGATAAATCTTGTATTTATGGGGGGGCACAGGGGGTGGGTAATGTATTTAATAAATACAATGATGTTTATTATGTATCACTGTATTGTTTTTATTGTGGGTACTGGGTGTGGGGGGGTATGTGGGTAGGCCTCCCTTGTGGGTAGTGGGTGAGGGTGGTTAGGCCACATGGGGTGGGGGGTTAGTGTGGGAGGGTATGTAGGCGTCCCGAGTGGTGGGTGAGGGTGGGTTAACCCCTTAATGACTGTAGCGGTTAATAATCGCTATGGTGATTAAAGGGTTAGGGGACATTACATTGGATATTTTCATTATTGTGCCTGTTTTGCAGCAGCGGAGGGGGCCATGGGCAGGATGAAGAGGAGGATGGCCTTCATCGTGGCAGCCGGACATGGGTGGTGAGTACTATATGTATTTAATGTATTTATTTTTGTTTATGTATTTAAAATACACAGGGGGTGTATGTTGTTTATTGCAATGTTTATTGGGGGCAAATGTCCCCAATAAACATGCAATTCTGCCTTAACCCCTTCATTGCCTTAGCGGCTATCCGCTATGGTAATGAAGCAGCATTTATGTATTTTTAATACTATTTTGCGGGAGCAGGGGGCCCCCTGAGCTGAACCGCATTAATTTGTGGCTCAGAGACCCCCTACTTCCCGAGTTACAGGCCCCGGTTTGGGGCATCGGTGCCAGTGTCGCCGCCATATTTATAGCGGGCATGTCGCGAATGAGACGCTATAAAGATGGCGGCGACACTGCCACCCGATGACACATTCCGGGGCCTGTAACTAGGGAAGCAGGGGGTCCCTGGTCCACAAAGTGATGCGGTTCAGCTCGGGGGACCCACTGCTCACTGTACAGTATTATTAAATAAATATTCATGCTGCTTCGTTACCGTATCAGATACTTGCAAAGGTAAGGAACGAGTCTTTATTGATATGTGTGTTTTATTCATATTGTAGATGTGCAGAGGGTCTCCGGAGCTGAACCGCTGTGGTTTTAGGTCCGGGGACCCCCTGCTCCCCGAGATACAGGCCCCTTTAGGGGGTGCCGGTATCCCTCTGCTTTGTTTACATGCCGCGGTCACGTGATCGTGAAATTTAAATGCAGAGGGATACCGGCACCTCATAAAGGGGCCTGAATCTCGGGAAGCAGGGGGTCCCCGGACATGAAATCAATGCGGTTCAGCTCCGGAGACCCCCTGCACATGTACACTATCAATAAAAGTTGTTTATAAATACTTTATTTGTTGCCGATGTTTGCGCTGAGGGAGCGGCTTGTCTCTCTCTGCTGCAAACATGTATCGGCAGACAAGGCCTATCGGAAGGCATATCGGGAGGCAGGCTGTATCGACACAAGCTCATTGGCAGCTTTGCTTTCGCAGTGATTCGGCAGGGATCGGAAGGATTCGGCCCTTACTGAATACTGCGAGGGCAAATCGCCAAAAAACGCCCTATCCGCCACCTATCCACCACACTTGCCGAAAAGTTTTTGGGCTCTATGCAGTAAGCGCCGAAAAAGTGCAATGGCCAAGCTTACCGATTTGACATTATTTTGGCGATTTTCCCTCTCCGTATGCAGTAAGTGCCGAATGTCTTCCAAATGAAGCCGATAACATTTCCGCCCACTCTCACGATGATTTGCCGATCACACACAGGTGTATCTGCGTGCATAGCGGGGTGGTGTTAGGTTCGCCAATGAAACTTCTTGCTGAATCAGGCGAAGCAAGCATGTATTGGATAGCGCGGCCTATTTAAAGGCAACGTGTACTGTTAATCATTCTCTGTGTTGTTGGGAGTGAGAGAGAGAGAGACGCACAGAGCTGGGCGATTTCATATTTGCATATTGACTGAGAGAGTTGTTGTGTATTGTGAGATCTTTGTCCTTTGTTGTTTTGTTTACATCTTTGTCTTGTTTTGTATGTGTAAGTGTTTAGTGTGATTGGCTTTACATTTGTTTTCTGTTCTTTGTGAGTGCTACAGGTATGGATGCAAAATGTGGGAAGAGTGATGCTGGTGTGAGTGGTACTGCTAGACGTGTGAGTACGCGTATGAGTGAACGTAGGGTTCAGCCGAGTGCTGTTGCTGGGAGTGCGAGTGCTGTTGCTGGGAGTGTGAGTGCTGTTGCTGGGAGTGCGAGTGCTGTTGATGTGAGTGTGAGTGCTGCTGGTGGCTCAGTTGCTGATGGGGTGTCTGGTGGTGGCGTGCTTGCTGGTGGCCCGCTTTTGGAGTCTCTTCCATTGGAAGAAGGAGAGTCCAGTCAGCACCAGCCAAGCTCTGAGCCTAAACCTGCTCGGAAGAAACGTGTGGAGCAGCCACGTAATCCTCGCTTCAATGACAACGAAAACACAGCTCTTGTCACTGGGATTTTGGAGCACTATGACAGTCTGTTTGGCCATTTAGTAGGTAAGTTTACCTTTGCATTCATTCTTCAAATACATGTCATCCTAGGTCATGTGAGGTGTGTTAATATGCAAATATGGGTCCATAATATCTATCAATGCAAATTATTTTCTAAACACATATTTGTATCATGCGTTACAACGACAAGAACACTCAGTCGTTCCATTTGCGCAAACTTCATACAATATTAATGCAAGCTTCCTTACATGTCTATGTTTACATGTGAATGCTCATGTGCTTCACTTATTACACATAAACCAGCATGTTTGGTATATCTTGGAACAGCTAGCAGTGTAGGAAATTGTTCGTTTTATTATTATGAATGAACGTCATATATTTTGTATGTATTTCAAGGGCGGACAAGTTCAGCAAGCAAAAAAGAAAAGTGGAATGAAATAATAATTGCTGTGAATGCGTGTGGGAATCGTGTCAGGGACAAGAATAATTGTCGCAAGAGATTTGACGATATTAGGGCAAAATTAAAAAGGAAAATACAAGAACAACGCTTGCATGCTTCTGGCACTGGAGGTGGGCAGCCAGCACAATGTCTCATCTTAACTCCATTGGAGGAGCAGCTTCGTGAAAAATTACTTCCCGTCGTCGTGGAGGGTTTGCCCGGTGACAGAGACATCGGAATTTTTCTTCTGAATTTTCACCAGGTGAGAAATGTTACTGTAGAAATCCTCAAAGAGGTAGGAGCGGAGCACAGCAGAGTGGATGCAGGGGCTAGACACCAAAGTAGATAAAAATCCTTTATTCCCCGATCAACATCATGGTAGTGGATGAATGAAACTCTCTAAGAGAAATGTTACTGTACTAGGCGTGTCGTTGGTTACAGTTATTTTAGAAATTTCCGCTGCTATTTATACTTTCTTCTCAATATAAGCATACCTACATCTATATATGTATATATGTCTCTCTCTATATATATATATCTATCAATATATATTTATATTTCGTTGTCCTACTAAAAGCAGTAAATAATATATCACGTGGCACTGCGTGCTCATTTGCATGTCATCTCCCACAATCCTTTGCTGCAGTGGAAGCAATTTATGCTGCCCGAAGATGGGGAACAACAGGGTAGCACACATGTCTAAGACATGCTAATGAGCAAACATTACTATGTACTGTTGCAGTACATACATATATATAATAGTAATTTATATTTAATTTATTTTACACCTACAAACACGACATTACAGCCTCTTCAAATCATGCATCAAAGATATTGCATGCAACGGCCAACAAACATCTCTTGCACTAACACATTTGCTTTTGTTTATAAAAAGGTCCTTTTTTGCTTCATGTCATATACAGAGAGCATAATGAGGCACACGTTGCATATGTTATGTAATTGTGTTCATAGGTAACACACTTCAGACTACTATTTAGCTCATCTACCATTGTGTTAAAGCAGCTGCAATTAATATATAATCACAGCATGCACGTGAACTCAGGGGGTGGGGTTCTGCACACAGCCAAATAACAGGGTCATGTTACGGTCAACTTTGTTGACACCATTTTCTGCTGCTTGAATTAATTGAAAGGTCAGGGTGATTTTAGTTTGTGAGGGAGGGACTACAGTTCTTAAAACCTGACAAGCTAAACAGAAGTTAATCACAGTCATTTGAAATGGTAACTCAATGTACCAATTCACCCACCAAACCATTATGTATCAAACCGTACGTTACAAATTCGTTCACTCAGATGTATTGTTCAACTTATATCAACACCACATTATGACACCAGTAGCATCTGTGAGCGACACACTGCATGTGTTGTGTTGTTGAGTGGCAGCCACATTCAGCCCTGCTACAGCTTCTATTAATGTAGCACACATATCCTGTAACAAAAACAATAACTTTTCCAATATTACCTACTTAATGTTAAGCATTGTCAACGTTGATCTCATGATAGTGATGTACATTATTATTGTGATATTACTGCACAACATATGCATTGTATGTCCAATATTAGTAATATGTTGCAAACGCATTACTGCATAAAAATTGTATGTTGTATGTTAGTGAACAAAAAAGTCCTAAGTACACTGGCATGTACATTGTTCTTAAAACGATTAATGTTCCGTTTGCCACACACATATTTTCAGTTCATGAAGTGATGCTGTTAGTTAGCCATAAATACTCAAGATACAATAACTCAATGTTCATTATGTACACATGTCAATTAACAACTGATGTTATTGTTCTATATAGTTGCTCCTGGAGGACATGTGTCACCTGAGACTGAACAAGTGTCTTCACCGGGGTCATGCAGCTCATCGCACCTGGAAGCTGAGTGTATGAGGTGCAGGACATATAATATGTTCATTTCTATATGTTATGTTGTCATGTTAATTAATTGTTTTTGACATGTTATTTAAATTGGATCATTTAGTGTCACTGAAAATAAAGTTTTTAAGAAAACATGTATTGTGTTTGTGATGTAAAGTATCATGTAGGAGTTGTGAGGTTTGAACAACCTTTCATTCATTCTTATTTCACACTGAGTCGAAACATAATTCTTAAGTCAAAGTACATTTTAATGTGACGTCATAAAACGTATGGAAACATGTTAGGTGTTAGTTGTTATCACAGTGTATAATTACATAGTTAAACAGCAGACATTAGCATGCCATTTCACAATGTGTTCATTTATTTTTAGAACATGATGATGCCAAAGAAACAGAAATGCAATCAAGTGAGCATGAAGAGGTTCCCATTCAAAGAGTAACACAGGCAATTCCTCCAGCAAGTAACACATACGCAGCAATAGTAGCTTCTGAAGAAAAAATTGTTGAAGCAGAAAATCGTCGCCATTCAGAAATGATGTCAGTGCACGAAAAGATGATATCACTGCAGGAAGAAACGATATCACAATTGTCACGTCTCCACAGAGTCTTCATTGAAGTTCCTAAACAGATACAAAAATTAAACACGACATTAGAAGCAGTAGTTGTTGAGCTAACCCAAGCTAATCACTTGAGAATGACTACAACAGCACATCATTTCAACTTTAACCAATCAGAGGATGGATCTTTACATGCTGCTACTTTTTCACCCCAGGCATCTGATCTTCATTCCCCAGGTCGGGATGTTACCGGTACATTAGCTGAAAGTTCTGTGCATGTTCCTGTCAACATCCAACCGCTGCCATCTGTAGAAAATCTGTAGCTGACACCTACAAAGGAGGCACCAAAAAGAAAAATGCACAAGCAGTTACTACTGACCAATTTTTGGAAAGAAACTAAAAAACACAAACATGAAACGGAGCAAGCATCAGTAGTGCAGTGTGTACCAACTTGTTCACAACTGCCACTGCCCACAAGCCCTGCCCGTGAAGTGTCACTGCCCACAAGCCCTGCCCGTGAAGTGCCACAGGCCACAAGCCCTGCCCGTGAAGTGCCACAGGCCAGTCAAACTGGCTCTGTTTTGCTTAAAGTTGTTGGCAAATGGAAAAAAAAAACTCAACCGACAACAAGCAGGCCTGTGACTCGGTCTCAAAAGGAACAAAAAGAATACATTTTCTAATTAAGTAAATCTGTATTTGGCCTTGTGTTGTTGACTTGAGATTATCTAATGAATATTGTATGTATGATCAAGATCTGTTGTTTCCAAACATTCAAGTATGTCCTTGTACACGTGAAGGTTTGGAAATGTTCACAGTCCGAATGAATGCATAATGTAATTAATAGTTATGTATTAATCATCTGTTCAGTAATGGTCCAACATTACACAGTAGCAATGTTTAGAGAAGCTGACATTCAATTAGCTGCAAAAGATTGTATTTGGGTGTGTTTGGTAGGTAATTTATGTAGTCATTGCATGTTAATATTATTAACATGCAAGTTAAAAAAATATATATTTTACTGCTAACATCTTACATTTCAGTTATGTGCAGGATTAAGTGTAAAATATGACTTTCCTTCACCTTCCTTGAAGCTTCTTAATGTTGGCCTTTCATCATGTACTGTATGAGTACTGGTTACATTAACATATCTTTGCATGTGTACTAATATATATGTAGTAATTATGGATATATGTACACACACAGTGTATAACTAAAATATATATATATATATATATATATATATGTATTAAACATGTAAATTTGTATAGATTTTTTGTTACACAATATATATATATGATGCTTCCTTGTGAAAACACAGTATTGAAAAAAAAACAGGCCTTATGTTAGTGAAATATACATGATCTCACCCTTTAACAATATGGCCCTAATATTATGAAGCACATAATTCACTCACCTTTATCACCATTTAAATAGGTTACATACAAGGCCTACTTACTGCCATCAATATGTTCATTGTAGAAATGGATTAAATAGATATATTATATGTTGTAACACTACAGGCCTTGTAAACTCACAATAGGCCTTGTTTGATGTTAACTCCAAATTGGACACAGCTGACTCTAATAGGCCCTCAAACATACTTACCCTGTAATGTTTAAACCTTTAAAAAAATCTGAACAATATAACAATCCCTGTTGACATATAAGGCCTTAAATAATGTAACATACACACACAAACACACATATATCTATATTTAATTGTTGGTTTTATAGACATATATATATTTTTTTTTTTACATATACATATGTATATGTGTTTATGATATATATATATATATATATATATATACATATATATATATATATATATATATAAATCTAGATATACACACATAGTCAAACTGTGTGAGCCAGACAGAGAGTTAACCACACAGAAAGATACACACAGTGAAATTTATAAAAAAAACACAGAGAAAACATTAGCAGGTGTGTGTGTATATCTCATTATATGTCAGTGTAGCCAGTATTTTCATAATGCCAACACTGTAGAATTTCTCACCCACATTGTTTTTTAATTAAAATCCTACACTTGTTTTGAGAATGTAGATTAATTTAAAAACAATGTAACTTTCACAGTGAAATGGCAATCTTTACCCAAAAATGTGTGCCAATTATTTCTACACATTCGCATTGGTGGTTTTAAAAAGGAGTGAAACATGGAACTAGAATAATGACCTTGACAAAACCCACAAAAGATAAGATTTAAATAGTTTCACATTCAAAAGAAAAAACCTACAACTCAAGTTTCACACATTGAGAGGCAGCAATGGCAGAGCAGACAACATTGAACAGTCATCCGCACAAATCGTATAAAATAATGATAGCAGAGGCCATCATATCAACAGAACAAAACAAAGCCAACGTGGGCCAGATCTATGACTTGATCAGAAGTAAATATACATATTACCAAGACCCGTGCCGCGCTGGAAATTTTAAATCATCTGTACGATTCACTTTATCAACAAATGATTGTTTTGAACGTGTCATGATAACCTACATGAAAGGTATGGATTTTGGCAGATTGCACCACAATTTAAAATTACCATGGAACATGGCACATATCTTCTGATAAATAGCATATTTATTCCTAATACCAATAGCAATGGATCCGCTACTACTGCTCCGTCTGAATCGATACCTGCTGCAATATCTGCACCCTCCATTCCTGAAGCACAGATGCAAGATGAACATAACTACTATGATCTTTTACCAAACCATTTTGGTGAAAACACATTAGAATGGCAAAACCAAGAACTGTACGTACCTCCGGACGTATTGTTTGAAGAAGGCAGTGCCGATTCCTATGAGCGCCTCATGGAGATGTGTGTCCTACAGGATTCAACGGTTGCCTCAACCATGGATGAAAATGCATTGTCTTTCTGGAGCGACTAGTTGCAGCCAAACGAAGTGTTACTTCTACAAGAATGGTAAATATAATAATCGTTATGCGTTGACTCACCGTTAAAAGTTTAAACTTTTTTCTATTGACCATTTTTACGCTAAATGCGTGGATAGAGCGTAACATTGCAGACAGCATAACATGTAGCGTTCACAAACACATTGTTTCCTATTACAATATACTACAAGCAGAAACATTACTACACATTGCTAACGGAATAAATATACCTAGTTTCCTATCTCTTAAAACATATCATTGCAACATGTTACCATAACTGTAACACACACCTCTTTGTTTGTCATGCAACATCTAAAAAAAAGAGGGTCGGCCACATATGACGTGGGACCCTTGTCATGTGCCAAGGCGTCCTTAAAAAGGATTACGGATGTAAGCCCCACCCACAACCGACGTGCGCACGTCAAAGCCTATTGGCTGTTTCCGTTTGTTATTGTTACGGTCACTGCACTGTGTCATGCGCACGCGTCTGTGTTTGTGGGCGTGCACAGTGCGGTAGGCCAATGTTAATTCAGTGGGAGCAGTGTTTGCGTGCACTTCACGCTGCCTTAACATGACGTCACACGTATTGTATTCGCTCATTGGGTGATCGGCCGTTGTTTCCGTCCACACACGTCCTTTTAAAAAAATTATAGAAGTACGTGTTTAGAACGAATGTAGTTTAGCGTTCATTGTATTTTAAATAAAAAATTTATGCTTAATGCTAGTAACAACATGTATTGAACGCACAGCGTACACATTGTTTAGCGCATGCGCTAACACTTAGTCGACACAATCGTGACGTGCATGCGCAAATTAAGATGTGCGCGCACATTATTATGTATACTGGCAACGGAAAGATCATATCCATAGTTATGCCTGCTACGCAATTAACAAAAGGATACATAATGATGTTTTCTTGTAAGCTTGCACTTCTAACATATAAGTGACTAACGCGTGGATATACACAATCATATAGAGATGTGTAACGCATTGTCACGGCTACACATATATAAAGGTGCCATCTGTGACCATCATCTGTTTGCTGTATTTCAGAGATGTCGGTGAAAAATCAATGGGATCAAAGTATGATTTCAGAAGAGTCAAACCTTATATGAGATGATTGTGAGGAGGAGCGACCGACTAATATACTACATATGCTACAATTGTTATAATGCTTGCAGCGCATATTAACAAACAATACAAAATATTATCCGGTTATGCCTATATTTCATAACCACTTCATTAACATAATGATGTTGATAAACAGTGCAGTTAGTAAATTTACTGTGTGTTCTTTATTTTGTACGAACATTATATGCCATGCTCTGTGTAATATATAACAACCATTGGCACTCTGCAAACACATTTGTGTAGTATATTGTATAATGGAACGTATGACTGTAGAAAGTATGTAAAGGAGACTTAAAACCAAGTAGCCATTTCATGTAAAAATTCTCATGTTAAATGGGGATGTTGTTAAAATTGTTTTGGAGTGTGGCAAATAATTTTAATGCCAAGATGTAGTGCTCAACTATAATGCATGATGTTATGAATATTAGGTACAGATCATGTAAACATGTAAGTTTCTGTGTATATTTAATTTACCCAACTATCTATGTTTTTCTGTGTTTAGTAAACGTTAAACACATACATAGTAAAGTCAGTATGATGATATAAGCTAACATAAGAAACCTGATTTTATCATTTGCCGGTGTTATACATGCATCATATACAAATGTATACAGACACAAACAGTTGTCTTGAAAAGTGTGCCTATGCAAATGTGCACGTGATTGACGTTCATATGTTGAGAATACTTGTAAATGATCATCATAATAATGATGAACTGACGTGAATGACATTACAACTATATTAACAACATTGTCATTGGGTGAAATGAATTATGCAAAATTACTAATAAATGTATGAAATATTTTGCTTTGTGTTAACAGTTTGACACTTGTTACATGTAGGTAACATCAACACACATGTGTGACTTATACATACACATGTGACAATGTAAAAATAATCTTTACAATTAATTGATACCATTACTAATCACATACATTGCAACATATAAGATGTACAAAGCATTGGTGGGATTACAGGCATTCATGCATGGAGTGTTATGATAACTCATGTGCATCCGTGATTAATCACCTCCCCTAAGGAAAAAACTAGCAGCATTTATCCCCTTCTCTCCACCCACCCCTATATTAGATTTATGGAATTTTTAATGGAACATACATTAAATGTGATGTCATGTCAGTAATCATTTTCAAATACAATGCACATGAAACCTCAATAGTAGCTAAACGCATGTACATGATACAGAAACAAGATGTATGTAAGATTTGAAGTTGACAACTATATTGGGTTTATACATCCTATAATTATACGTATATAGAGGTAGGCACATCTTATGACATATGTCAGTTCATATACATACCATGATCAGTCATAGAGGAGATATACCTATAAAAAAATTGAACCATATATAAATTGCAAACATTGACATGACATCTTCATTAACGTAAGCAACACACCAAAGTGTCTATTTGGTGTTACATATGAAACACCATGTATATTTTGTCACATAAAATATGAAAAGCAGCCTGGTGTACACATCATATTGATGCGTATGTAACAGTGTAACAATAACATTGTATGTAACCATACTGCAAGAATGAATGACTATGGCCATACTATGTGTATTGTGTTTGCATAATCCAGAACACAATGTTACGAAATTAATCATTTGTAACACATGTTGTATTCACATACACACAACTAATTTACCACACAGCAGAGAAGAGAAAGGTGTGCGACCCATATTCATCTGTGTCCTAACAGAAGGTTATTATAAAAAATGTAGTGTTAATATAACATAATTGATATATAAAATTAGTACTAGGAACATATATGTATGTACTTACATGAAAAAAAAGTATTTATGACATTCTGGCGTGTCTCGGCACCACTGGCTGTTTGTTCATTTTTAGCTGGTACATTGGTGGGATGCTCCTCTACCAAAGCCTGACCTATGTCTGCTTGTACATTATGTCTGAGGGCCACATTGTGCAAAATGCAACAGGCAATGATTATATCAGACACTTTTTCTGGCTTATATTCAGTGTTCGAAAAACCTATACATTTGCTCGCCCCGGGCGAGTGGATTTAACCCCCGGGCGAGTAAATATTGGCCCAAGCAGCACACGTTTGGTACTAGGTGGCGAGTAGATTTTTTTGTGTGGTGAGTAGATTTTTTGGTGATTTGTCAACCACTGCTTATATTGAAGAGCCCCACCAGTTCTGTCGAGACACCTAAATCTTGTTTTGAGAAGGCCAAATGTCCTCTCTATAATGGATCGCGTAGATATATGGGCAGCATTGTACCTCTCCTCTGCTTCAGTTTGAGGGTTAAGCACCGGGGTCAAGAGCCACGGCCTAATTCCGTATCCTGAGTCACCTATAATCAATGGAGCACACATAAGGTAAAATTAGTGATAACATTAAAAAAAAAATCATTCCTAACCTAAAATGAGGTTTGTGTTACAACATCCAAATATGTACTCCCCCAGCAGCCAACCATGTCCAAAATGGCCTTCTTCGAAACTATGGAAGACTGATGAGTTCCTCAGGATAGAGGAATCGTGACTGGAACCAGGAAATTTGGCTACCACATGCATTATCTTCATCGTGGCATCGCATACCACCTGTACATTCAGGGAATGGTAGTGCTTACGGTTGCAGTAAGCATGCTCACTCTGACTAGGCGGGATCAAAGCAACATGGGTGCAATCTATTGCACCCATCACACATGGTATCCCTGCTATGGTATAAAAGTCATTCCTTACTTCCATCCACTCTGTCTGCTCTTTAGGAAAATTAATATAATTCCTAGCGCGTCTATTGAGTGCATAGAGAAACTGGGTAAAGGCCCGCGAGAATGTAGATTGCGAGACCCCGCCCACTATGCCCACAGTTGTCTGGAATGACGCGGAAGCAAGATAATGTAATGAGCACAGCATTTTAACAAGCCCAGGGACTGCACGACCTCTGGCTGTCAAAAAATCTAAATCTCCCCTTATCTCTTCATAAAGAGATAAGATTGCTGCTGAACTCAAACGATAGCGACTTACTATCTCCTCCTCACTCATCCCATCTAACAGGGTTCTCTCCCTGTACACACGCGGACGAGCCACAACTTCTCTCCTCTGTCTTCTCCTCTCATCTCTTGTCCCTCTCCCTGTCCCTCTCCCTGTCCCTCTCCCTGTCCCTCTCCCTGTTCCTGTCATGTCCGCGTGCCTGTCCCTGTCACTGTCCATGGCTCTGTCCCTCCCTTGCCCTATGTCATTCTCTTCATCAGCAAGCCACTCATGCAAAAGAATGTTACGACGTCTCCTAAACAAGCGCAACATTTTGAAATCTGTAGCTGTGAATGAGCAGGTAATGGCCGTCCTTTAAATAGCTATGTGATGATGTCAGGTGACTTTGTAAAATGCAACGTGTTACATTAACATATTAAAGTACTTGGCTCCCAAGCTGTATCCATTTGATCTAAGAAGTATTATTTCTGTGTATTCAGCAGCCAATCCTGATATTTCACAATGATGTAACGTGAAGCTTTGTACAAGCGTTCATTGTAAATTATTAGTGTAATGTGTAATGCATGTACCACTTCTGAACGCAACACTCAGTCATGTAATTATGCTAGCACCATGAGATGGACGTAGAAAAAGTTTGCTGCAACATGTCTAATTTGCCATGTTAGTGTCACATGTTCAGAACAATTAATTCTCGTGTGCATATGCATACATTTATGTCATGAGGATAGTTGCTATTGAATCAGTTTGAAACGTGTAAGAATGAGTAACTATTCTAGATGTGTGTATAAGTTAGCATGACGTGCTTGTAATGCAATGTTTACAATGTAAACATGCAATGTGATTGCCTGTCCAATAGCGGACGTCATCAAAAAAGGGTGGACACAAACTACATGTAAACATGAGAAGAAAGATGTACATGAACGTTTGATGATGCGTTACACATTACAAGCATTGTCTAATATTAAGCAACATGAATATACGGTGGATGTGTTAGATGTGTGACATGGGTAACATCATATAATAAATTGTCGCACAGTTCAGTAACATGTATGATATGATGTGATGTTCTCCTTTAAGAGTTGAGTATAGGTTTTTCTCTTGACACATCATCACATGATGAGTAATGTGACACGCAAATGATGAAAACATATAAAAGTACAATGTTATGCAAATAATAAACGTCAGGTGTGACACAATGCAGTGAATGCCCCCCACACTGTAATGCTAAACACATTTGTATTGTGAGTAATAGAACGTAAACAGTACTATAATGTTATACGTCCCCGCTCCATTGACTCCATTGATGTACAGAAGATATTTTTTTTCTAAGTGCCGTTCCGGCAACCTTAGCGATCATTCTCCCCACTAATTTGCCAACTTTATTTGGCGGGACAAATTGGCCATAAAATCTCAATTTCTTAGTGCCGATCAGCCCCGATAAGCTGATTTTGCTACTTGAATAAAGCCGATTTAAAAAAGTGTCGAAAAGTGCCGAAAACCGGCTTATCGGCAGGCGACTGGCCATAACAAATTTATCGGAAACGAAATCTGCCGAAATCAAGCAATTATCGGCGCTTACTGAATCTCAAACCCAATTTTGGGGGAAATATGGCGAAAAAAGCCTTATCAACGCTTACTGCATGAGTCCCTTTATCGGGGCTTACTGCATGAGGCCCTAAGTTACATAGAAACAGAATTTCACAGCAGGTAAGAAGTAGTGATGTAAATTGTGCTGAAATTCTAATTCGCTGTGTAACTGGTGTTTCTTAGTCAATTCGAATTTTCGCAAATTCATCTTAGTTCAGAAAAAGGCACCTCTATAAAAAAAAAAATAATATATATATATAGATATAGATATAGATAATTGCAGCATCCAGCACTCACATGTCATAAGATATCCAGATGCTAGTCCCATAGATAATCAAATAGATGAGATATTACCAGATTGAAGTCCAGTAACAAGGAGACAGCAAACCAGGGGTATATTCAAAGTAGTATGTATTGTAGAGAAATACAGGCACCTCAGCCAACGTTACGGTCTACAGAGAGAGACCTTCCTATATATTTGACCACAAAAAACTCCAGCACTATATTCATTGTGCAGATATATATATATATATATATATGCAAAAAGAGAGGAAAAGACAGCGCACACCCATGTGCATTACCACAAAAATAGGATTTATTTAATATAAGGAGGGGAAGACAATGCCCACTTACAAGAAATAAAAAAAAGTAGAATACACACCATCAGATGGGGGAACCTCCGATTCGCTCGCCGGAACCTCCAAGACACCTCCTGCTTGTAGGCTTGCTGTTGTAGGCTATGAGAGTCCTCTGACCCCGATGCCAGCAACAGCGTTGCCAGATGTATCACAGCCTTGGAATTGCAGATGGATACGGTAAACCAGCTTGCAAAACACGTGGATGAGAGAGGTTCCCTCGGAGGACTCTCATATGTAGGGCATATATGACCATTATTGGCTGCAGTAGTTCTTCCAATTGGTGGCCTTCCATGGCATTATTCCTACAGCATTTTCTTGTGGATAACACAGATAGCCATATATGCCCTACATCAGCGGTGCGCAAATTGGGGGGAGCGACCCCCAGGGGGGGCGCGAGACTGCCGGCGGGGGGGCGCGGGGTTTACAGAGGCCCCGTGCACTTCCCAAAGGCACTTAAATTAAGTGCCGGGGGAGCTGCAGGGCCTCTGTAAACCTTTACTTACCTAGGCTTCCTTCCTGCGTCGCCATTGCAACGCGGCGTCAAAATGACGCCGCCAGGACATGTGACGTTACGTTGCTATGGCAACATGATGTCATGACGCCGGAGCGCAGGTAAGTGGGGGTTAGGGGGGGTGCGGGAGTGAGGGGACCGTTGGCAGGGGGCCGCAGGGAAAAAAGTTTGCGCCCCCCTGCTCTATATAATCATATAGTCAGGGCCGCCAACAGCGGGGGAGAAAGTGCACTGGCGTCCTGGGCGCCGTGGGTCAGGGCACCAGTTAATTAATTAAATGTAGAAAAAAATGGCGGCAATTACCCGCGGTCCCGGCGCGCATGCGCAGGGCCCACTCTCCCCTCCCACCCCCCCTCCACGTGCTCTCAACGTGGGACGGAGGAGGAAGTACCAGCTCCTCCTGCGGCCCACATCTCCCCCCCCGCTCCCAACGTGGAACGGAGGGGGAAGGACCAGCTACTCCTGTGGCCCACATCTCCCCCCCCGGTCCCAACGTGGGATGGAGGGGGAAGTACCAGCTCCTCCTGCGGCCCGCATCTCCCCCACCCGCTCCCAACATGGGACGGAGGGGGAAGGACCAGCTCCTCCTGCGGGCTGCTTCCCCCTGCTTCCCCCCGCGGCCAGCTTCCCACGCTCCCCCCGAGTCCACCTCCCGTGGCCCTCCCATGAGCCCACCTCCTGTCGCCCCCCCCCGAGTCCAGCTCCCGTGCCCCCCCGAGCCTACCTCCCGCGCCCCCCGCGCCCCCCCGAGCCCACCTCCCACGCCCCCAAGCCCACCTCCCGTCCCAGGCAGCTGCCGCAGGGATATTGGGAGCAGGAGAGGAAAGCGTCCGGCAGAAAGCTGCACCCAACCGGTCAAGGTAAGTCACCCCACCCAGTCACTGTCACCCACTGTCACTGTCTTCCACCCAGTCACTGTCAGTCATCCACTGTCACCCACCCAGTCACTGTCACCCACCCAGTCACTGTCACCCACCAACCCACCCAGTCACTGTCACCCACCCAGTCACTGTCACCCACCCAACCAGTCACTGTCACCCACCCAGTCACTGTCACCCACCCACCTAGTAACTGTCACCCACCCAGTCACTGTCAAGTCACTATCACCCACCCAGTCACTGTCACCCACACAGTCACTGTCACCTACCCACCCACTGTCACCCAACCACCCAGTCACTGTCACCCACCCACCCAGTCACTGTCACCTGCCCACTCACTGTAACTGTCACCCACCCAGTCACTGTCACTGTCACCCACCCAGTCACTGTCACCCACCCACTCAGTCACACTGTCTCCCACCCACCCACTGTCTCCCACCCACCCACGGTCCCACCGTCATTCACCCACCCACCTCCGTCATTCACCCACCCACATGCAACATTAACCTACCCACCCACTGTCATTCACCCACCCACTCTCATTCACCCACCCACTGTCATTCACCCAAACTGTCATTCACCCACCCACCCACTGTCATTCAACCACCCACCCACTGTCATTCAACCCACTGTCATTCAACTCACTGTCATTCAACCCACTGTCATTCAACTCACTGTCATTCAACCCACTGTCATTCACCCACCCACCCACCATTATTCAACTGTCTTTCACCCACCCATCCACTGTCATTCACTCACCCACTGTCATTCACCCACCCACACACTGTCATTCGCCCACCCACTGTCATTCAACCCACTGTCATTCACCCACCCACCCACACACTATCATTCACCCACCCACCCACTATCATTCACACACCCACCCAACCCACTGTCATTAAACTGTCATTAAACTGTCATTCCCCCACACACTGTCATTCACCCACCCATTGTCATTCACCCACCCACTGTCATTCACCCACTCACCCACCCACGGTCATTCACCCACTCACCCACCCACTGTCATTCATACCGTCATTCACCCACCATGAAAAAATGATAAGATCTTAATCCAAAATGTTGAGAAAAATGTAATAGACGTAATACAACATCTACACTGTCTAGAAGGGATGACACTGCTTGTCCTATGTTTATTACCACTTTTAATAGACAAGCACGTCAAATAAAAGCAATTTTCCACAAACATTGGAATACATTGTCTTAAGACAAAGATATTTCTGCTATCGTCCAAAAAGCTCCTAGGATTTGTTTTCAGAAAAGGGAGGTCCTTAGCTGGTCATATCTCACCCAGTATGTTTAGGTCTAATGATAATTACAGAGAGATACGTGGGATCCCTAAGGGATTCTTTACTTGTGGGAGATGTTCTATTTATCAATATTCTACATCTACTAAATCCTTTAAATCATACAAATCTAATCATTACATTACTAGTTTTATCAATTGTTACACATCATTTGTTGTATATGTGTTACAATGTGGGTGCCACAAAAAATATGTAAGACGCACTATGAGACCTTTATGGTCACAAATTATGGAACATATACACCTGATGTCCCATCATTTCTCTACTTGCCCCCAAGGAGATATATCCAACTTCTCCTTTGTCGGTATTGAACATGGTCCATGTCATCCCAGAGGTGGAGATAGGTTGAATCTCTTAAATAAGGGAGAGATGCACTGGATTTGTACCATGAATACATTGTACCCCAATGGTATAAACACAGATTGGAAACTTAAACATTTCTTGATTTAATAGTGAGAAGTTAGGAATTTGAGATATGAGGTCTCTTTTTCTACTCTTACAATGTTATAGGTTGAACCAATGTGTATACGTCTCCCTCTTTTTCTTGGTTTTTTTGATTTTTTTTCTTCCTTCAGGTTTATTCTGTTCTTTATCTTCCCCTTTATATGATTATATATTATGTGTATCTATTATACTGTATATATCTTGGTTTTGTGATATTTCTAACACATACCTTGATATAAATGGTTTTTGATTATTATTATTTTATAATGTATATCAATATCGCTATATTATGTCTGTTATGACAATCTCTTACTTATAGATTGATAAGAGATGAGCTGATAGGGAATGATCGATTTTAATATTATTTATACATATCGTTATGGATCATTATTGATTTATGAATATTTGATATAGAATTGATCCGTTATGAATTTATGTTTACTCATTGTGGATATTGATTAATATTATTTATATATTTATTGATTCTTTATTATTATGTTATTTTATGTGTATGTGTGTGTACACATGTGTATATATTTATATGTGTGTATGTGTGCATATACATATGCATATATATATAATTCATTTTATTTATTTTTCTAATTATTGTTATATTATATATATATTTATATTTTATCGATAACATTTTTATCATCTCGTCTCTTGATATATTTGATAATGTTATTTTGATTATTTGTTTCTTTAACTAATCCTATCCTTGTTCATTTTCATGTTACTTGTATGTTTGGTTTTTATATTATTCATTTGCCATTGCTGTTGTTACTACCTTACAGTACTGTTGCAATAAGTTGTTTGTGTATATTTTTTATTATGTTTGTTATACATGTTGTTTAGCTGTTACTATGTATTAGCTATATCTGTATATCTTACTCCCCTTTCTATATACCACTATGTCTGTATAGATTGAATGGCACTCTCATTAATTAAGACTCAGCTGTGTAAGAGGAGTTGCCTGTAAAACAATTTTGTGTTTAGCCTATCACAGGATAGTTGGTAGTATACAGACGTTTACCATCCACTCTTTGACAAAGTCCCTTGCGGGATGAAACGCATCAGAGGTCATCTAGTATGGTGATGTTTGTCCACCTACTTCAATAAATAGCCGTTTTTTGTTAGAGCTGCGTGTTGGATTTACCTGGTTATCTTAGTGCACCGCTTTTCTTGTTTGCTGTTCCGGATACCTCAGCTGGCTGCACGTGGATTTCATACACAGTCGCAGACACCTATTCCGGTGCATCATCTCCTCTGCAGTGGGACTCACCGGACACAGCGTGACAGCAGGTACTTTATTGGCAGAGTGGGTCGAGGGTGTCATAGCATCAGCCGGGCTGTTCCCATTCAGGATGGTCGGCGATTCTTAAGGGCACCCGTTATTACCCCTCCCCCCAACCTGCTTTATTTGTCCGCCTGATTTTCTATCATGTAAGTTCATTAAGTGCCTTACCTGTGTGGCTCTGATTATTAATGGACATATTATCTACGCTCTAGCCCTTGAGCACTGGTGGCAGCTTACCCCTGCATTGTTTTCCCTGATTATTTTCTTTGCTTCCTTCTTCCTGCCCTGATATAGTTCTCTATCCTGCACTTTTTAGTCTTTTTAGATTTACAATACCTGCCACCTCCTTGGAAAACCATATTGGTTTATGCTTTGGGATATTATCACGGTAGACCAGGACTTTTAACACCATTTATATTTAAGGGATCAGTCACAGGGCAAAACACAGTAATAAAATGAAATGGGGTTTATTTTGGATAAATCCTCAGAAACACATAGAAATACAAAATATGAAAATATACACACTTACAGGGGTCTGGGGGATGACATCTACCTTTCCAAGGTGCAAGGACCCTCTTCAAATGAGATTCCCCTGTCCGCTTCTTTGCTCCAGGATATCAAAGTGCTGCACACAGCAACCCCTCAGCAATGTATCTCCACACTCCTTCCCAGAGGTGGACTTCTGAGGAAATCTCCACACACCCTCCCAGAGTGTCTCTCCCTCTGAGGGTAACTCCTGATCTGACCTGCAGTGTTCCTTTTATACCTCTTGCTGGCTATGCTTTAACTTTGAGCAAAGGTAGCCAGCCAAGAGAAACAGTGCCTGGGGCTCAGACCTGGTAACTGATTCAATTAACTAGTGTCCTACCTTTGTTCTGATTATATCTTTTCTATAGAACAATTCAGCTAAAGGTTTTACAGAAACTCCATCCATACAAATGGTAACATCATTTACATTTGCAGGGCTTATATTAATTTCATCACCACACACAATCCCAACCACTGTATCTAATCTGGGAGGAACTGCTAACACAGGCATAAATACAGACATAAGGTAATTATGTAAAAGACAGGACAGCTAGCCTAAATCCCATCACAGAACAATGTTGATTCACTAAACTGTGGGATTGCATTTACAGGGAATAAGAATACAGGCTTTGAAATGCATTCTTACAGACATGGTGCATTATATATTCCCTGTTCTCCCCCAGATATTAAAGACATTTGGCTGGATGAAATATTGCTAGGACAGCCAAGTTACATATTTTTTAGGGGGTAAATAGCTGGGATTTCTTTTTATTAGGTCCCCCAGCTATCCTACCTTCACAGATATACACAAGGCTGCCCTAAATATGAAAGAAAACCAAGGCTAAAATAATGTCTGAGTTTTCACAGCAGCTCAGATAATGGGCAGACTGAGTGGGTCAAGTGGTTCTCTTTAGTGATAGGCGAACATGAAAATGAAAAAATTCCCACAATTTAACATTTCATAAAAGTGACTTTTTCTGAACGAAGAGGAATTTGCAAAAATTGAAATTGACTAAGAAACACCAGTTACACAGCGAATCAGAATTTCAGCACAATTTACATCACTAGTTCTTACCTGCTGTGGAATTCTATGTTTCTATGTAACTTCATCACAATAAACAACAACACTTTCTGATTCCATCATTTATAATTGGAGGATCTGAATGTTTAATTTGCAATTAGTGGAACAATAGCGTCGAAAGCAAAAATAATCATATGCACAACCACTGGTCAGATTATGTATCAGCAAACTGCGTTTAGCTCCGACGGACGATTCCTCTTGGTTTAGCGCTTGGCACAATACTGGTATTTCCAACGTCTGTCCCTGTGGGACAAAGAAAATGTATTTAAAGTGACTGCCGCAGACTGGGATATCTTCAAGTTAAAATGAACAATCAGTACAATAGTGCAGAGACCTGGAACTATAAATCTGCAGATAACTTCAATTTCTTTCTATTTATGTCTTTATATTCACATTTAACCTGATTGAATTTCTCACAATCCCCATTTGCCGCGGTTCTGCTTTCCATAATATTACCAGCAATGTGCCGGCCGTGACGGCATCTCCACCCCCTCCCCCGCCACAGCATATTGCCATGAGCTGCGGTAACACCTGTAGGCAGTGTTTTATGGGGGTTTTGTATGGAATCCATACGGTGCTCTTATATCATACCTAGTATGGCATGGGTCCTGGCATGGTGGGTGTCAATCGTGCCGCAAGACCCCCGGCACTGAAAAGGTTAAAGCATCAGTCCCCAGTTTATTGTGTATGTACTTATATATATTTAATTGTTCCTAATCTTGGGGAAATCCCCCTGTACTGTTCCTTGATCTTTAGATCTCTCTGGAGACCACAACTTTCCTGGCTTATTTGTACTTTTCTTGTGTCTGTGTGTGATACCAAAAGCGACATCCATATGTATATGGCACCAGGACCACCAATTGAAGGCCACAATGTCAGCTCTTGATGACGTTCTAGCTTCCTGGAGGCCGCAAGTGCAAGGCTGACCATGGCGCCCGAGTAATAAATCAGCTCTAGTTCAGGTAATATTAAACAATACACCCTAAAAGAAATAGGCAGCACAGACTGGTGCTTTAAGTAAATACAAATAATTAATACTTGATCTACAACAAATAATTCAGCTTTGAATAAAAGATAGATGTAGGAACAAGCATGGATCCATTCCCAATGAGTATTTCCTAATCATTCCATAATTACTGTAAGGAGTGTCTGTTTGATCCCTACAAAAAGTGTCTGAAACTCATTTCCCCACAAACATATTAGTGTCAGAATGTGATGAGCAGTGTGGGACGGTGCTATTACTATGTAAATCAAGAAGACAAAAACAAAAGTGATGTCTGTTTTGGAAAGAAAACTGAAAGAGAAAAACATATTCATGTTCACAAGGGATTCCCCTTGCAGGAGACACATACTTACCCATTGAAGTTATCATAGTAACTGGATGTTCCTACAAGGTAGTAATTAACGGGCGCTTCCCATCTCAGGTTAGCATCAAAATCATTGACGTATTCGCTCCACTGGCAGTCTTGCTCGAATTCCTCCTTCCCGATGCAGCAGTAATACTTCCACCTGGAGAAGAAGACAGTCATTCGAAGAGCTACCAACCCAACTTCAAGCAGTAAACCAACCACACTGTCCCAACCGTCCCTATCATGAGGGAAGCTTCTGAGGTTTAGCTGACATATTGTCCAGTATGAAACCAATATTCTGCAGTATCTGATGGCAAGGCAAAAATCAAACAGGAAGCCAGTGGTTAAAGGTACAGTTTGTGTAAATTGTCGAGATAAACATTTGATACAAAAGAGTTGTCAATGGGAATAAGAATTAAGGTCGAAACAGTCTGTCTGTGGATTGGTTTACTGGCTATGCATCTTAATCCTGGCTGTGTGATTTTTTTTGCACATACATTCAGCCAAGCATTCATATATTTTTATGTAGTATTTTCTAGACAATCCAAGATCATCTGTTCATATTATTGTATATTCATACTTTTATTGTTAGAATCGGAACGATTTGGCTAAGTGAGTCATTTCTGGTATATATATATATCATTTGCATGTCATTTCCCAGAATCCCTTGCTGCAGTGGAAGTGCTGTATGCTGGGTGATAATGGGGAAAGGCGGGGTTGCAGACCTGCCTAAGACATGCAGATGAGCATACAGCTATATTTGCATATATATATATATATATATATATATATATATATATATATATATACTAGCTGAGAGACCCGGCGTTGCCCGGGATGTAATGTTCCCGTTCCTCTCTCTCCTCCCCCCTCTCTCTGTTTGTCCCCCATTCACATCAATCCAGTCCCCCCCCTCCCTCCCTCCTTTACAGCTTCATGTAGCGTGTGTGCGTCAGTCACTGTGTGTTTGCTCGCGCGTCAGTGAGTCTGAGGCAGAAACACAAACACACACAGACTGACTGACGCACACACAGTCAGTGTGTGCCTCAGTCAGTGTGTGCGTGCGTCAGTCAGGCTTTGTGTGCGCGTCAGTCAGTGTGTGCGTGCGTGCGGCAGTCAGTCAGTGTGTGCGCGCGGGGCGTCAAAGGCAGGGGGGGGCGTCAAAGGCAGGGGGGGGCGTCAAAGGGAGGGGGGGGGGCGTCAAAGGGAGGGGGGGCGTCAAAGGGAGGGGGGAGGGCGTCAAAGGGAGGGGGGGGGCGTCAAAGGGAGGGGGGGGGCGTCAAAGGGAGGGGGGGGGGGCGTCAAAGGGAGGGGGGGGGCGTCAAAGGGAGGGGGGGGGCGTCAAAGGGAGGGGGGGCGTCAAAGGGAGGGGGGGGGCGTCAAAGGGAGGGGGGGGGCGTCAAAGGGAGGGGGGGGCGTCAAAGGGAGGGGGGGGGCGTCAAAGGGAGGGGGGGGGGCGTCAAAGGGAGGGGGGGGGCGTCAAAGGGAGGGGGGGGCGTAAAAGGGAGGGGGGGGGCGTCAAAGGGAGGGGGGAGGTGTCAAAGGGAGGGGGGGGGCGTCAAAGGGAGGGGGGGGGGCACCTCAAAGGCATGGATTCCTCCCCCTGCATTTCCTGCAGTGGACAGGAGGGGGGGGGCAGTGGACAGGAGGGGGGGGGCAGTGGACAGGAGGGGGGGGGCAGTGGACAGGAGGGGGGGGCAGTGGACAGGAGGGAGGGGGCAGTGGACAGGAGGGAGGGGGCAGTGGACAGGAGGGGGGGGGCAGTGGACAGGAGGGGGGGGGCAGTGGACAGGAGGGGGGGGCAGTGGACAGGAGGGGGGGGGCAGTGGACAGGAGGGGAGGGCAGTGGACAGGAGGGGGGGGCAGTGGACAGGAGGGGGGGGCAGTGGACAGGAGGGGGGGGGCAGTGGACAGGAGGGGGGGGGCAGTGGACAGGAGGGGGGGGGCAGTGGACAGGAGGGGGGGGCAGTGGACAGGAGGGAGGGGGCAGTGGACAGGAGGGGGGGGGCAGTGGACAGGAGGGGGGGGCAGTGGACAGGAGGGGGGGCAGTGGACAGGAGGGGGGGCAGTGGACAGGAGGGGGGGGGCAGTGGACAGGAGGGGGGACGCAGTGGACAGGAGGGGGGACGCAGTGGACAGGAGGGGGGGGGGCAGTGGACAGGAGGGGGGGGGCAGTGGACAGGAGGGGGGACAGGAGGGGGGACGCAGTGGACAGGAGGGGGGACGCAGTGGACAGGAGGGGGGGGCAGTGGACAGGAGGGGGGGGCAGTGGATAGGAGGGGGGGCAGTGGACAGTGACACACACACACACACACACACACACACACACACACACACACACACACACACACACACACACACACACACACACACACACACACCTCAGTTGATGCGCCCTTTCTCAGTTCCGTTTGGCGCCGGAGGTGGGGAGCGACACCTACCTGTACTTCCGGGCGCCGCCACCGTCTGACTCGGCGCCGCGAGGGAGGAAGGGTGTCCGCCATCTTCCGCGCCGCGTGGCAGCTGCGGGAAGCGAGGTGATTTGGAGCGGGGAGGGGGGAGAGGTGATTTGGAGCGGGGAGAGGTGATTTGGAGCGGGGAGAGGTGATTTGGAGCGGTGAGGGGGGAGAGGTGATGCCGCTGGGGAGGGGGAGAGGTGATGCCGCTGGGGAGGGGGAAGAGGTGATGCCGCTGGGGAGGGGGAAGAGGTGATGCCGCTGGGGAGGGGGAAGAGGTGATGCCGCTGGGGAGGGGGAAGAGGTGATGCCGCTGGGGAGGGGGAAGAGGTGATGCCGCTGGGGAGGGGGAAGAGGTGATGCCGCTGGGGAGGGGGAAGAGGTGATGCCGCTGGGGAGGGGGAAGAGGTGATGCCGCTGGGGAGGGGGAAGAGGTGATGCCGCTGGGGAGGGGGAAGAGGTGATGCCGCTGGGGAGGGGGAAAAGGTGATTTGGAGAGGGGAGAGAGGTGTGTGTGTGTGTGTGTGTTTTATTTATTTTTTTGGACCTTTGGCCCGTCACTCCGCCTCAGGCCAATGAGAGGTGTGGGGGGCGGGCCAAGGGGGTGGTGTGAGTGTGTGAGGCCAATGAGAGGTGTGCGGGGGCGGGCGGGCCAAGGGACCAATGAGATTGCCGCTAGGGACACCGGACATCCAGCAGGCAGGCATGCATGCAGGCAGGCAGGCAAACATACAGTGCTTTCACTAATATAGTATAAGATATACACATATACACACACACACACACACACTTTTTAAGTTATGGTGGGTGAAAAAGGCGACAAAACCTCCACCGTTAGCATATAGCCAATAAAGAATATCATGGACATTCACATGTCTTAGGCCGCGCTTATAGTGCCCGCGATGGCGACGCAGCAAGTGACATCACTAGCAAAAGTTGTATTTCGCTTTGCGGCGACGTTGTGGGCGACCTGGTCATTGATTGGTTCAGGGGCTGTGACAGCCCCTAAGAAACCAAATTTGACCGGCTTCAGAAATTCGCGTCGCCACATCACTCCGTAGCTTTGTCGCCATCGCGCTTACTATAAGCGCGCACAACGGCCACAATGCATTTGTTTTCGGGCGACGTTGCATTGCCGGCACTATGAGCGCAGCCTTAGACAGGTCTGCAACCCTGCTTTTTGCTATTATCATCTAGCATACAGTGCTTCCACTGCAGCAAGGGATTCTGGGAAATGACATGCAATGAGCACACAGTGCCACCTTTTGTCTTAAATCCATGATTTAATGCTTGTTTTTTTAAACACAGCTTTTAAACATAGCCTGGGATGAGATGCAAAGCCAGTGAACCCACTTACAGACTGTTTCGACCTTGTGGGTTTCATCAGTGTGAGGTTTGTTATACTTGTTTTGCAATTAAAAATCGTACACCTTGCTGTTATGAGTGCGGGGAGGAAGGACGCATGAGGAGGGAATGCCCTCAAAAGGTAACCCCCAAAGCAGCTGCGCTAACTTTTGCAACCCACCCTAAAATACAATCGCCCAGCGGCGGCAAAAGCCCAACCCCTACCAGTCCCAGGAAAGAGGCCTGAGCAGCAGAGGTACAGGAACTGTACAACCTCTCCCGATATGACCCAGAAGTCCACCACTCTCACAGCAGCATCTGGATGGGAGGTAATATAAATATGACCCCGCAGAGGCGGATGTGTGCACCAGCAGTAGACAAAATGTCCTTACAGCGTCCGTGAGGTATCGGCAGTGAACGATGAGTATAAACAATCTCAGTAGCTTAAAAACTCTTCCCTATGCGTTTCATCACTCCCCTGATGAAATCACCGTGAGAGTGAGAGTGGTGGACTTCCGGGTCATATCGGGAGAGGTTGTACAGTTCCTGTACCTCTGCTGGACGGCGGCTCAGAGAAGCTGGGACTTCACAGAAGGAGAGAGTGGCGTGCAAGCGGAGCGACATCATCGTGCGGTTGGCGAATGAGTATACTCATTACATGCTTTTACCTTTTATTCGTTTGTGAGTTCAAATTTGTTGGACCTACCATTTTTCTATTAAAAGTGTATTTTTTTATGTTGCACTAGGATCGGGCGCTTTCTTTTCTTGTTGTTCACAGATTACTGGGAGGTCGTTGGTTCCTTGCAGAGAGCAGCCAGATCCCAATCCATAGACCTTTTTTTATTTTTTATTTTTATTTTTTTATTTTTATTGGTATTTTTTGGTCGCAACACAATTATTTCACAATTTTTCTCTCATTTGGTTTAGCATGGTAGTCAGTAGCTTACAATATTTAGCTATTTAATTGCATATATGTAATACATTTTTGTGTATTTTTAAAGTTATTAGTGTGTATGTATTTAGTTATCACAGGATAACATACATCTTTCTGCTACTTTTATACTGCTGCAGTTAGAGAAGTCACTTAATCATTTAGATATCAAGTGTTTGATTATAGCACCTGAAGGGTGCAGTCTTTTTTTGTCTGTATATATATATATATATGTAAAGTAAAAATGGAATAGAAAACACACAATCTATTTCCTATCCAACGCGTTTCGTATCAAAAAAGCTACTTCATCAGGGTGTGATTGATACTGGAAAAAAAGAGCGTATATGGCGTTGAGATCACTACATGATGACCATGAACATATGGGCGTAGATATAATGTTCGGACTCCTGAGGGATAGAGTCTACTGGCCAAAAATGAGGGAGGATGTGGAACATCACTGCCGAAGATGCTTGAGGTGCATCCGGAGGAAAACACTGCCTACACATGCAGCTCCAATTTGCCATCTGAAAAGTTCTGGACCTATGGATTTAGTATGTATGGACTCCCTGCACATAAAACAAGACTCAAGGGGCATCGGGAATGTGCTAGTAATCACTGACCACTATGCTCGCTATGCAAGCCTTTCCCACTAAAGACCAAAAGGCCCTCACGGTGGCTAAGGTATTGTGGGAGAAATATTTAATTCATTACGGACTGCTGAACCATATGCATTCGGATAAGTGCCACGATTTCGAGAGTAACCTCATAAAGGAGTTAATGAAGTTGCTTAACGTGGAGAAATCTCGCAGCACACCCTACCACCTTGCCTGAACAGTTCAATCGGACCCTGCTGGACATGCTGGGCACTTTGAAAGACTGAGAAGGTGAGCTGGAGCAAGCACATGGAGCACCTGGTGCATGCCTACAATTGCACCTGCCATGAGTCCACAGGATTTTCACTATATTTTATGATGTTCGGCAGAGAAGCCAGGCTACCGGTGGACATCCGATTGGGAATCTCCACTAATGGAGTGCCCAATGTGGCACACTACCAATATGTCAAATGACTGAAAATCAAGCTGCAAAGAGCGTATTAGCTAGAAGTAGGGACCACGGCTAAGCTGAACCCTAATAACAAACGAAGATATGACTGTAAGGTAAGTTATCAGGAGCTTCGGCCTGGAGACAAGGTCCTTCTGGGAAATCTGGGAGTGCCAGGGAAACATAAACTGGCTGACCGATGGAGAGATAGCCCGTTTGAGGTGGATTCACAGCTATCTGGGATTCCGGTTTACCGAATAAAGGACTCTGAAGGGCAGATAAAAGTTTGGCACAGGAACCATCTACTGCCTATTCCTCAAGTTAGTGAGCCTGTTCAATCAGATTCTTCTTCTCCTGTGCAGGAGGTAATTGAAGACAAACCTATAGCTGGGCTTAGCGATCTCCTGCCTACTGTATCTGGTACTCTGTGATGGAGGAGGGGTGCCAAGCGAGTAATAAAGGGGTCACCCCCATTAGGCACCCCCTTCCACCGTCTGGGAAGTGAGGGGTTAACCCGAAATGTACGTATAATACATATGTTCCCCTGCTTCATAACCAAAAGGTATGTCCCTTGGTTATCCTATTCCCACATTTAGAGGGAATTAACGTATTTGTATTCTCCTGCCTCATGACAAACCGTTTTATTTGCTAAAGTGTTTATAAGGGTACAATTATTGGTGTTTGGACCTTTGCAGTGTATGCAGCAACCACATACACTGGGATCCAGGTGGGAGGGAAAGGGTTAATGTTAACTTTGTGTTTATGGCCCTTTGTCCCTTTTCCCGCCTTTGCAGGCTCCATTTTGCAGCTTCCCAATAGATCGCCATTGGGGCTCCATATAAGCCTATGGAGATTCCGGCGATTTAGACCTGATATCGGAGAAGACCTGCAGGTGGCGCCCGAGAGGAGGAGCGGTGGTTTCCCATTGAAAGTCAATGGAGCCATTCATTTCAATGGGGATTCCTCGAAGCCGACCTCCAGGAACGGGTTGGCAGCCATCCAAACAGCAGACCACAAGAGCGCAAACATTGTCTTGAAGAGAGCTTTGATCACCCCCCGGTCAAGTTCAAATTCAATTGGCATGGGAAACTTAGGTTCTAGGGCACCCAGGAATAAAATTATTTTTGCCCCTAGATCCTAGGAACCCCCCCACTTGACCCCAACCGGGTCCGAGAGTTAATGACCCCGGTAAAGGGTCACGCTCAGTACAAGGGTCGCGCCATTGGCTCCAATGGCAGAGGTAAAAGCCACGAGGTAAAAACGGCTAAGTCAGAACGAGCAGATACCTATAACCCATAACTCCAGTTCTGTCCAACATAGAGGGCTGAGATTCGGCTACCATGTAGTCCTAGTTCTGGCAGGATTGCATGGCAAATTCTGACCCTCTCGGGGTAATAGAACGGAGTCAGGGTAATTGTAAAGTTGGTGTTTCTGCTATTGACTTGCATGGCAGAAAAAAGCCTCATGTTCAAAAGTGCTTTTAAAATTGCATTTGTATAACTCCAGTCCGGTGGGTCGCAGCGAGCTGAAACTTGGCCACTATGGAGAGTCCCCTCCGGCATGAGGGTCTGGCAAGTTTCAGCCCGCTCGGCCCAGTCGAACGGATTATTTTAATATATGTAGATATTAAGATATGTATTACCTTGTGGGTCTGGTATTCCTAAACCCGGGAAAACCAGAGGCCATATGGTATGTTAATGCTCAAGGGGGAGACAAGTAGTCTACAATAAGCCCCCTGGTCAAAGGCTCCCCCACCCTGCTTGTGTATGCTAGAACAAAGCAGAGCAGGACGTGGGTACTTGGGATAAGTGTTGTGTTTCACACCTTGGGACAAAGGTTTTCCTGTCCCAAGCAGACTGGGCGACGCCAGTCTTGTGGGAGGGGGGCTAGGGAAATAAGCCCCTGATTAGAATAATGCCCACCCAGTGGGCAGGTATTACTTTGCCTCTCAAGTGAGGTGGCAAGGAGGGATTGGGTGCAGATAATTGTCCTCCAATGTCTTGCACTCAATGCCAGGGTATGGGACTGGAATTCCATATAAACCTGTGTAAACCCTATACCCATTGTCTTCGTGATGTCTTCATTTGTATCCTCTATTGCTGAATGAATTGACAATCCTGTATCTGATTGCTTCATTGTCCAACCCCTAAGTAAGTGCTATATTTTATCTGTTATTTGTACCATCTTGTGTGTTCACCTTCTTTAAGGAATAAACTATATATATTATCTCTAAATCGTGTTCAATTCAACCAAGATATTTTGTGTATATTATAACCTATCACTAGCTACCGTGACATACTCAGATTCTAAATTCTAAAAGCCTGGCATTCAATCCAAAAGGCGACAATGACAATAAAAATGTCATTTGCCCTATGAGGGCCAGGGCCTCAAGCCGCTGGAAACCTCTCCGACCAAGAAAATGAAGAGGAGCTTTCAGGATTAACAAAGTACCAGCTCCCGAATTGAAGAGAAGTCAAAGAACTATGCGGGCCCTAAATAGAATGTCGTATGATTCAATAGGGCAACCTCACTATGAGTCTCAGCAGACGTCTAGAGACAGGTTTGCCTCTATTATTAATCCTGACTTAAGTGTATAATGTTATTTAAGAAATTCTATAAAGTTGTGTTAGGCTGTGTATTTTCTATGATATAAGTTGTGTTATGAGCATTGTTGTGAATGTTTTTTTCTCATGTGGGGATGATGAGGTGTTTGCTGGGGGGGAGAGTGTAGCAGGGTACCCTCCCTTGCCTCCTCCCTGGCAATCATCCCATCGCTCTGGAGGGTTTGAGTGAGCTGCGTCGGCCATGTTGTGGTTGGCGCAGCCACATATATAAGGGCGGTGTGTAAAGCAGCGGCCATCTTGGGGTTGGCGCTGCAGGAAGAGGAGGTCCTGTCGTTCAGGATTTCCTCAGCGGACTTGAGGCAGCGTGCTCAGTCCTGATGGAGCCGGCGAAGGGAGAGGTAGTGTCTGGGGAGCTAGTCAAGCCCCCGGACTATGCCAGACCCATTCCCCGTAGGCCCCAGGTAGTTTCCCCTACACTATAGTGGATGTTTTGAAGGGCCGGCCTATAGTAATGGACTCGCCCATTAGTGTACGGACGATTCAGTGGAGCAGACAGAACTGCAGTGGACGAATCCCCATGCCTGGCGGAATTGATCCCGCAGTATTACCGGATGTAAGGCGAGAAGGGGATTGAGCCGGAGGCCCCACCTTGTAAGACCATGCTTGCAGCTGGTCTACAAATCCTCTGGTGTACTCGAGTAGCCAGGAAGGTACCACCATGTGCACCAACATTTCACGGGAGGGTAGCGCTGCCCTCACATATATTGGTGTGGGACTGTTCTGTGGACATCAGGTTCTAGATGCCCAGGGCATCCTCTGTACTTTGGGGAACGTTTACTGGGATTGTGTGTATACTGTATTGCTGAGACTATGAGACCATAGTAAATAATAAATAGGTAAATAGGTTGTACATACTTTGTCGTGATTGTGGTTATTGGAGATACACCAAATAGGTATACCGGTTCCCGTGAGGGGCTATCCCGCCAACGCAGGGATCCTCACGGATAGAGGCGATGCACTGGCCACCCAAGGCTTGCCAAGCGCAGAGGTTTAGGCCTCTAGTACGCCTAACAGGTAGCACCATACGATACCATTTTCACACGAAATCAGGGGACAGCACTCAGGTAAGTCAGGTAAACAGGTTTGTATTGTTTTGTGTTTTGGCTTCAATTTACATTGCTAGGCACCCACTATGACGCGGTGGCCATATTTGATGTGTGCGCATGCGCGAACCATGTTAAAAAGTCCAGATCAGGCTGCTATCATGAATGCTACATTGGAGGATCCTGAATAGCTTCAAAAGTTCCTAAAACTGGCGTAGATCTGACAGATGCTGGAACGTAATGAAACCTCCACGTGAATGCACTCGTAACGTGCTAAAATAAAGTGCTGGGGAAAATACATATACACACACAATGACAATGTAGCTGGAACAAAATATTCAATGAATATAATATATAGGGCAATTACCAGTATTAGAGAATCTCAATTAGGCATATATAGAGATAACAAAAACTAGAAGGGAGCAGAATTGCTGAGCCCCTGGTCCTGTATTAATGTAATAGTAAAAGTCCCAGAGAAGAGGGATCAATTAGGTAACCCATAAGGAGTCAATCAGTAACATCTCCCTAGCGGGCCGAGATTGGGTGCCGCTAGGGAAGAGAATACAGAAATCACAAACAGTAAACACTAAACAGTCTACACCAGAAGAACATATATGTTGTGATTGAGCCTTTATCGTCTATGATAAATAAAACTGCTGTTAGTATGAATAAAGTTCTTGGCGCCCATCATTGCATTACCAACGCCCGACCTGCACGAATCCTGCACCCTGACAAGGTAATAGAGACTGAGTAAGCCAATGAATGAGGCACTTAAACTCATTAGGATGCCGGGCCAGGAGTGTTACACATATATATTGGAATACAACTTGACAAAGTTGATAGCTATGTCTGCCTTGGCCAGCAATGGACACTTTTTGAATATAATCAATAGAAGAATGAAAATGGGATGGAGCATATTTGGAAGAAAGAAAGAATACCTTTCTCCACAACACTGTATACCTTTGTATATAAAGGTACAATGCCAATATATTGTTTCTGGTGTTGTGCACATTAATTATGCAGCCATCATTCATCAAAGAGATAGAAGAACAATAAGTAACAGCTCAGATTAGAATAACACGGGGAAGAACAAAATTAGAAACATATTCATTTTCACTGCAAACAAATAAAAAAATAAACAAATAACTTTACGGGGGATTTAATTTTTTGAAGGAAGACAATTACATTAAAATGAAGGGTTCTCTAGCACGTGTCTTTACCTCCTGTCCTGCTTTTTGTTAAAGTAGTGACTTTCCATGCTACTTAGGACAGTGCCATACGGACACATGAATTCTATCTTTTCTTTTAAGACATTGACGTATTCAGTCCAGTAGCAGGATGAAGCTTTGCTGAAGGTTTCCTTGCAGCCAAGATCCCAGACTCGGTCCTTATATCTCTTATGATTCTCACTGGAGGAACATAAAGACGATGTCATGGCAAGTGTCTAGTATCCAGGGTCGGTACAAAGGTATTATGCGCTATAGGCGAACATTTAGCCTAGTGCCCCTCCCCTCTCACACAATTATAATTTAAAAAAAAGTTTATTGTGCATTAGAATTAATAAAAATTCTGTAATTTATAATTACAGATTTATTTTACATTCAAAAGGAGAATATGATACTGATTGTACAATCTCATTGTCATTTGCGGGGGGTAGTTATGTGCCATGGGGGGACGAGGGGGTAGTTATGTGTCATGGGGGAGGGGGAGTATTTATGTACCTGGGAGGGGGAAGGACGAGAATGAGGCATTAGCCTGGGGGTATTTAGGTTGATGATGGAGGTGGAGGGTGAGAACGTACTTACCTGTAGCTTTGGAGGATGGAAGGGCCCTGCTGGACGACTTCCAGAAAGACTCACAGAGGTGCCGGTCAGAAGGTGCTCACACTGTCAGTTCCACCAGCCTCCAGCAGGTCCCCTCTGAGAGACACCTCTGCAGATCTGGCACATGCTAGTGTCACTGACAGGGTACTCTGGCCCCCTGACTCACCAGGCCCAGGACAGTAGTCCCAGTTCTCTCCGACTGTCGGCAGCCCTGCTGCTACATGTTGCCTTGTGGTTAAACTGGCCCTCATTGTGACTCATACCCATTAGTAACAAAAACACCTTCTACTGGAGCCAGCCAGATCTCTCCCTTTATGTACTATTGCCACACAAAACAAACCATTTGCTGTCAGAGGTACCTGTCTACCTGCAAGTGAGTAATAGAATATCACGTACACAGCCTTGTGCGAGTGCTGGTGCATCAAGGTTTCTTTTTCTTCTATTTCTTCCTTCCGATGTAGAATTCTTCCTGCTTCTCTTGTGGCCGTCTCTCCTTGGGTTGGGGGAATCCTCCTGGTTCTTGCCTCGGTCCCTTCTTTTTCACGGACTAGTGTGAGTGCACACGTGTACAGGTGTCTTTTCTACCCTGTAGATGTATCTACACTGTTCTGTCCCGTCTGTAGCTGAATGCTGGGCAGAAGTGGGACTCCTCCTCCGTGCAGGGGTGTAGAGAAAGATTGATGTCTGCAATGGGGCTCTGACAATACAATTTTAATGTGATAAAAATTAAAGAAAACGGAGCCTGAGGAAGCCCAGCAAAGGGCGAAACGCATTGCTCATATTTTTGGACCAAATCAGCCATCATAAAGGAGTCGGAAGGCGGAGCTGTAGCCCTGCACCCGGACGCAGAATCAGGGAGCCACCTACAACAAGCCACCGGACGACTCCCTAAGATAGGCTGCTACTTTGGGTGTTTTACTGTTTGATGTAAGTGCTGCTTTTATTTTGTTTTAATCACATTAAAATTGTATTGTCAGAGCCCCAGTGCAGACATCAATCTTTCTCTACACCCCTGCATAGAGGAGGCGTCCCACTTCTGCCCAGCATTCAGCTACAGAGGGGACATAAGAGTGCAGACACCGTCTACAGGGAAGAAAAGACACCTGTACAAGTGTGCACTCACACTAGTCTGTGAACAAGAAGGAACCGAGGCAAGAACCAGGAGTATTCCCCCAACCCAAGGAGAGACGGCCGCAAGAGAAGCAGGAAGAATTCTACATCGGAATGAAGAAATAGAAGAAAAAGAAACCTTGATGCACCAGCACTCGCACAAGGCCGTGTAAGTGATATTCTATTACTCTAATTGACGTTAATACCAATAGCTTCCCACCACCCTCCAGACAGGAGATCCATTTGGGTGTATTATACCCCACCGGACCCCAGTCAGGAGTTATCACCATCCGCCATCTGTACTGCATTATCCCTCACCCTGTGCTCCCCATTCGTCTCTGTGTTCCATTACCATCAAGGGTCCTGGATAGATTCTGTTGGGGTCAGAGTCACAGGAGGGCACCACGAGGGTAAGGGGTATTATACCCCACAAAGGTTGTAATATACTCTCTTTTTATTTATTTACTTCCACACTGCGCATTGAGATAGCGCCCGGGTAATTTGTGTTGTACTATCTGCAAGTGAGGACGTGAGAGCTGGTGAATGAGCTATATCTATGACAATCTCTCATGCTGGTCCATCAAAATGTGTCTCTTCCTGCAAAATTATCCAGTGTTTTCCAAAACAAATACATGTTATATCTCTGGCGCCCTGCACATGTAAATAATGTGATAAAAAGGATATATACAACCGGGACTGGTGACTGTGTCAGATCAAGGGATGTACTCCAATCGATGAATTTGTCATACATGAAATGAAAACAGATAAAAGCACATCGTGTAATACTGTATGGTAAATTCAAAGTAATCTATGACATAAAAATGACAAAAACAAAAAACAATAAATAAAATAAAAATAAGGACAAAAATCAAAAAACGAAAAACCAAATGCTGTGATGAACAACAGGTGACTGATGTAAAAATGACACATTTAATAAACAATACAGAGTATGGACATAGACATATATAAAAATATTAGTAAATATAATGGAACGGGTCCGTCTGGTCGATCTGCTGCTGTAACTGAAATAACCACTCACCGGACGTGAAGTGGTAACAGGCAGTGGATATTCAGAGAGTATCCCCTCTCATCTGTGGCTTGTCAGCTCCTGGCGTCCCTCCTTTGCATCAGTAGCGTGCTGGTCTTCAGCGGCTGCTTTCAGATGGAGCGCCCCCCTGATCTCGCGGGGTCAGACCTCTAGTGCGTGATCAGCTCGGGAATGTGGAACTGCAGATTCGCCTTCAACCTGCCCGACGAGGCGTGCAGACGGTGATAGCAGATTCGCTATGCTCAGATCAACAGGAGGATTAGACAGTGCAGTCATCAGCGGCAATCAGCAATAGTCAGCAGTAGACTGACAAGCCACAGATGAGAGGGGATACTCTCTGAATATCCACTGCCTGTTACCACTTCACGTCCGGTAAGTGGTTATTTCAGCTACAGCAGCAGATCCACCAGAGGGACCAGTTCCATTATATTGACTAATATTTTTATATATATCTATGTCCATATTGTTTATTAAATGTGTCATTTTTATATCAGTCACCTGTTGTTCATCTCAGCATTTTGTTCTTAGTTTTTTTATTTTTGTCCTTATTTTTATTTTATTTATTATGTTTTGTTTTTGTAATTTTTATGTCATAGATTACTTTGAATTTACCATACAGTATTACGCTATGTGCTTTTATCTGTTTTCATTTCATGTATGACAAACTCATCGATTGAAGTACATCCCTGGATCTGACACCGTCACCAGTCCTGGTTGTATATATCCTTTTTATCACATTATTTACATGTGCAGGGCGCCAGAGATATAACATCTTTTTCCACATGTTGTTTCTCTGACCTGGGGGTCAGAGTTATATCACAGGCAGCCTCCTTTATTCTTTTTTTATTGTAGAATACAGGCCTTTTTTACATCACATTGGTGATCATTTATATATTAGCTACACATTTCTTTGAGATTTAGCGCTACCTATTTTTTGTTTTCCAAAACAAATACAGTTACTCTGACGTTCATGAACACTGAATCCCACTATCGCATGGGAACACTGTTACCTTAAGATAAAGCTGATGCTTTGTTGATCTGGACACACAAAATTAAGAGGCTAGTTGTATTTGTTGACCCATCCTGCAAAATATGTGGTTCCTACAAAAAATACAAAGAATACATGTTATAAAGTTTCATTTTATTAAAAACATTTTTAAAGAGATTGCCAAGATACTTCATATGCCGATTATGAGATTATTAGAAATAGTGATGGAATACTAACAGGAAGGGGAGAAATGTCATTAAAATATACAGGCATACCCCGCATTAACGTACGCAATGGGACCGGAGCATGTATGTAAAGCGAAAATGTACTTAAAGTGAATCACTACATGTTCCCCACTTATCGATGCATGTACTGTACTGCAATCGTCATATACGTGCATAACTGATGTAAATAATACATTTGTAACAGGCTCTATAGTCTCCCCGCTTGCGCATAACTTCAGTACAGGTTGGGAGTCGGTATTGCTGTTCAGGATGTGCTGACAGGCGCATACGTGAGCTGCCGTTTGCCTTTTGAGCGAGATGTACTTACTCGCGAGTGTACTTAAAGTGAGTGTCCTTAAACCGGGGTATGCCTGTACTACAATACCAAAGAGATGGGTGAGAGTAATGGAGGTATTCAAGTCTGCACCAGAGAGAACACTAATAAATGAAAGAGCAATGTGTGTGGCAGAGAGAATAACAATAGTGAGTGAAGGCGTATTACTACAGGTGAGGCAGAGCAGGTGCTACTGATTGAGGTATATATATATACAGTATATATGTGCATTACGTGTCGCAGAGGGTAATAGCAGTAAATGTTAATGCGCTAACTGCAGTATGAGGGTGGTAGTAGGAAGTGCGTTAGGTAATGAGTGTATTAGGAGTATGTGGTATAGTAAGTAGCTCATATCAGTAAATCTATGTGGACTAAGTATAGCAGAGAGGTGATTGTTGTAAAGTGTCAGTGCCGTCAAATCCCAAATTAAGAACATATTATTCTATTATAAAGGACATTTACTCTTGATTTTCCTCTATCACATACTTCCCTAATCACTTCACTGTCAAATCCAGTACCTGTCTTACATCTCAGAGAAATATAGGTGATTAAAAAAAAATGGATACTATTTTACTTTATATTTTATAACGAAATGTTTACATCATATACCGTTTCCAAATAAGCAGCTGCAACATTAAGTATATGTCTATCTCCATATCTAACAACTGTTTTACCAAACATTAAACTATACAAAATTAAATCATACACGTACAGAAACAGAAACAGAAAAGCAGTGTTCATTTTGCTGTCAGTATACAGTATGTAACAATATCCATTATATAACATTGTGAATAATTATCCTATCAGTTCCTATCTTAACCCCTTCATGACTGGCTGAGCACCCTTATTTATGTTATTGCTTGTGTCGTGGAAAAACTCAGTCCCACACATTCTTTTTAGGCAAACATAATCTGTTCAAAAACTTTATTGCAGAAGCTACTTGCAAGAGTAACATTCACATAAACATCAAGACATGCGTCTGATCTAACATAAATGAACTGAATAATAGGCTCTAAGTAAGCTATCTTATACCAGAAGAAGGGGCGGGCATACATAATATCACAGTGTCAGCACTTATTACTTCATTGGACATCTTACTTTTCTTTATCTTGTTTTTCTTGCAGTTTCTTGGTTATACATTTTGCAACATATTTAACAGATTAAACAAAAAGAAAACTCATGTGCTAAGCTACCTCATCTTTTTCAAGGCCAACAGTCAGTCTCTCTCTCTCTCGCCGTCCTGATGTCATTACGTCAGTAGCATGTGATACCGAGGCGTACTAACATTCTACTAGCTCCTCCAATTGACTTTGATCCCGACAGAGAATAAGAAACAAAGTATCGAATGCTTAAATACTTGTACAATACCTAATAGCCTACAATATACTAAAATAGCAGTGCAGGGCTTATTTATCTTCGTCTTATTAAGTATTCAAGGCCTGAATCAGCTAATAGAGCTAATACTACCATCTAGTAATATAAAAACCAGACTACATAAGTACAAACATAATATAGCTATATGAAGTAACAGTTGCAATAGCAATAATACACAGTTACTTGTTGATAAAATGTAAAGATATCTCTAGTAATTGCTGAATAATTGTCTATACGCTAACTGAGCCCTCCAGATACTGTATTGTAAATAAAAACTCTACATTAACCAGGGGATCAAATTAAAGCTTAAACGGCTAAATATCTATTTAAAAGCTATAGAGTCAAACATATCCTATAATACACACACACTGGACTATAAATGCTTAAATATTACTGATTAAGCTAATACTTGAATATAGTCCAACATAGATTGTTGTATATATATATATATATATATATATATATATATATATATATATATATATATATATATATATATATATACACACACAGTATGTACACTGACTCAAATAGATGATAGTATATTATTACCATGTACATTTTATTAGATATTAGATTATCTTGAGGATAGCAGCCTGAGTCCAAAAAGCTCAGATAGCTATATGCACAATATACCAATGTCTATAAATAAAGAGATATTACAATTTCATTATTTTCCTCAGTTCAATCACATTTTTATTTGTGCAATTCACTGTATATAACATTATCCCCTACATGTTTGTGTCTAATTAAATATTCTGGATTATATTTTAAAATATACCTACTAATGTATAACGATAAAGAGACAGAAATAAGCGCAGAAGTGACAGACACCATAAGATACAGCAATCACAGAACAAGACCAAAGTTACCATCTCCTGAAGCATTCTCAGGTAGTGCTGCAGTGAGACCCAGTAACAGAACCAGCATCACCTTCATGACAACAGTCTGGATCTTGGAGAGGTTCTGAAGCCTGTTTAATGTCTCTACCAAGCAGTCCCACATTCCTGAGGCTTTTATAGCCCAACTCAAGTGCCTGCCCCTAATATAATAACCAGCCGCCCTGCTAATAACATTCACTTATTTACCATATCATTTGTATCGATTGGCATCCAAAATATTTGCACAATATTAGGATATCTCGTCTTCTAGTTAAGGGTTGTTTTTTCCTATTAGATAAGTGGAGCAGTAATGTTAAGGTGCCGAGGTATATGTGTAAGTGTTAGTCGAGGTCACACACACACACACACACACACACACACACACACACACACACACACACACACACACACACACACACACACACACACACACACACACACACACACACACACACACACACACACACACACACACACACACACATTATATAATATAATATGGAAAACAGACGCAAAAAACAATCAAGAACATAGGTAACAAAATGTAATATATACTAACAACATTAAAATATATAGAGTCTGCACTCACACTCTGTTTCCTACATGCATAGCAGGGGGTCCGCGGGGTGTCAGTCTCTGGCTCCAGCCGGTGTTTGCCTCAGTGTTCATTTTGACGCGTCCGTCTCAGGGAGCCACTGAAGGTACCTGACCGACCTGTTTGGCGTGTTAGATCACCGCTATAACTCGGATCCAAAATGCCCAACGCGTTTCTCTGTTTCTACGATGGCTTCATCAGTGGTAAACGAGAGGCGTGTCCATACCAGTATAAGAAGCCTGTTGTTGACATGGATACCAATATAAAGAAGACAGAGGGGTCTTTTCTTGTAGCCTTCATAAAAGAAATCGCAGCGCCGGTTAGGCCACCAGTTTTTTTAGCGTTGCTATCACGGTATTCAGAAAGCCTCGAATATCTGCGATAGCAAAATGCCCAAAACTGGCGAGGAGTCAGCAACGTGATTTTGACCTCTCTCTAAAGGGCTCACTTGACGATCTGCAGTGATCTGGCCCAGCTGTATAGAGATCTGCACAGAGAGAGCCGCCTCTGCCTGGGCACATCTCACCAGTGATTGCAGGGTTTTAATAAAATGTTTAATACTAGTGTACGTGAGCAGGGGGTCTCCAGAGCAGAACCGCATTGATTTCAGGTCTGGGGACACCCTGCTTCCCGAGATACAGGCCCCGTTATGGCGTGCCGGTATCTCCTATGCATTTAATTGTCTTGCGTCACATGACCGTGGGAATAAAGTGCATGGGGATTACGGCATGCCATAACGGGGCCTGTATCTCAGGAAGAAGGGGGCCCCCGGACCTGAAACCAACGCGGTTCTGTTCCAGTGACCACCTGCTCACGTACACTAGTATTATTTTTTTATTATAACAGCTTAATTACCTTAGAAGAGAGGGAGAAAGAAAGGGGTAGGCGGGGTGAGAGGAGGAGGGGCACTGCTCAGTAATTTATTTATATATATATAGGTAACAGAGCAGATGGCACACAAATATAGATGAAGACAGGTGCTTAGTCCCATATGAATAAATATATTCAAAGGCTCCTTAGCAGGCAGACCAGATAATCCAGGGAATCCAAAGTAGGCACAGCAAGGAAGAGACAGCACACTTGTTAGCAAAAATAATTGTATTAGTAAAGCAGGCACAAAACACCTGTGCTTTACTAATACAATTCTTTTTGCTAACAAGTGTGCTGTCTCTTCCTTGCTGTGCCTACTTTGGATTCCCTGGATTCTCTGGTCTGCCTGGTAAGGAGCCTTTGATTTTATATATATATATATATATAAATATATATATATATATATACATATCTTATACTATATTAGTGAAAGCACTGTATGCCTGCCTGCCTGCCTGCCTGCCTGGATGTCCGGTGTCCCTAGGGGAAATCTGATTGGTCCCCTGGCCCGCCCCCGCACACCTCTCATTGGCCTGAGGCGGAGTGACGGGCCAAAGGACACACAGGGACACAAACACACACACACAGGGACACACACAGGGACACACACAGGGACACACACAGGGACACACACACAGGGACACACACACACAGGGACACACACACACAGGGACACCACACACACAGGGACACACACACACAGGGACACACACACACAGGGGCACACACACACAGGGACACACACACACAGGGACACACACACACAGGAACACACAGGGACACACACACACACACACACAGTAGGGGGGGGTGTACATTAGCAGCATGTATAACCCGGGGGGTGGGGCTCACATACCCGCCGGTCCCGGAGCCTCCGCCTCTTCCTCCCCGAACATCAGCCTCCACACCCGCACGCACCTCCTCCTCTCCACGTGTCTTCCGCGCTTTCAGCCCCCCCCCCCCCGGCGCCGCTACAGTCAGCGGAGGAGCGAGCGCCCGGGACACAGCTGGGGAGCGGCCACAACACGCTGCCTCCCGCCTCAGATCCACGTGGGACCTTCCGGACGGGTGACTGAGCGGCCTTCACCTCCCCTCACCCAACCCTCACTCCCTTCACCTCCCCTCACCCAACCCTCACCCCCCCTCCACCCCCTCCCCCCCCCGGTGCCGCTACAGTCAGCGGAGGAGCGAGCGCCCGGGACAAAGCGGGGGAGCGGCCACAACAAGCTGCCTCCCGCCTCAGATCCACGTGGGACCTTCCGGACGGCTGAGGGAGCGGCCGGACGGCTGAGGGAGCGGACGGACGGGTGAGTGAGCGGCCTTCACCTCCCCTCACCCACCCCTCACCTCCACCCCCCCTTCACCTCCACCCCCCCTTCACCTCCCCTTCACCTCCCCTCCACCCTCCCCTCCACCTCCCCTTCACCTCTCCTCCACCCCCCCCTTCACCTCCCCTCCACCCCCCCCTTCACCTCCCCTCCACCCCCCCTTCACCTCCCCTCCACCCCCCCCTTCACCTCCCCTCCACCCCCCCTTTACCTCCCCTCCACCTCCCCTTCACCTCCCCTCCACCCTCCCCCTTCACCCCCTTCACCTCTCCTCCACCCCCTCTTCACCTCTCCTCCACCCCCCCTTCACCTCTCCTCCACCCCCCCTTCACCTCTCCTCCACCCTCCCCCTTCACCTCCCCTCCACCCCCTTCACCTCTCCTCCACCCCCCTTCACCTCTCCTCCACCCCCCCTTCACCTCCCCTCCACCCCCCTTCACCTCCCCTCCACCCCCCACCCCCTTCACCTCCCCTCCACCTCCCCCCCTTCGCACCACCTACCCCCCTTCCCACCACCTCCCCCCCCTTCCCACCACCCACCCCCCTTCCCTCTACCCCCCCCTTCCCACCACCTCCTTCCCACCACCTCCCCCCCTTCCCACCACTTCCCCCCTCCTCCCCACCACCTCCCCCCCCTTCCCCCCTCCTCCCCACCCCCTCCCCCCTCCTTCCCACCACCTCCCCCCCCTTCCCACCACCTCCCCCCCCTTCCCACCACCTCCCCCCTTCCCCCCTCCTCCCCACCACCTCCCCCCCTTCCCCCCTCCTCCCCACCACCTCCCCCCCCTTCCCCCCCACCACCTCCCCCCTTCCCCCCTCCTTCTCCCCCCTTCCCCCTTCCTCCCCACCACCTCCCCCCTTCCTCCCCACCACCTCCCCCCCCTCCCCCCCTTCCCACCACTTCCCCCCCTTCCCACCACTTCCCCCCAACCTCCCCCCCCTTCCCCCCTCCTCCCCACCACCTCCCCCCTCCTCCCCCCTTCCCACCACCTCCCCCCCTTCCCACCACCTCCCCCCCTTCCCACCACCTCCCCCCCCCTTCCCACCACCACCCCCCCCTTCCCACCACCTCCCCCCCCTTCCCACCACCTCCCCCCCCTTCCCACCACCTCCCCCCCCTTCCCACCACCTCCCCCCTCCTTCCCACCACCTCCCCCCCTTCCCCCTCCTCCCCACCACCTCCCCCCTTCCCCCCCACCACCTCCCCCCCTTCACCATCAGTACAGCCACAGCAGCGCTACCACCGCACATGGGCCGTGTGGACCACTCCCCACCCAAATGCCACACCCACACCACAAACATCCCGGGCAACGCCGGGGCTCTCAGCTAGTATATATATATATATATATATATATATATATATATATATATATATATATATATATATATATATATATATATATATATATACAGTTAGGTCCGGAAATAATTGGACACTGATACAAGTTTTGTTATTTCGGCTGTGTACCAAAATACATTCAAGTTACAGTTAAATAATGAATATGGGCTTAAAGTGCAGTCTAGAATGCTTTAATTTGAGGGTATTCACATCCAAATTGGAGACAGGGTTTTAGAATTATATCTCTTTAATATGTAGCCCCCTCTTTTTCAAGGGACCAAAAGTAATTGGACAATTGACTCAAAAGCTGTTTCATGGACAGGTGTGGGCTATTCCTTCGTTATTTCATCATCAATTAAGCAGGTAAAAGGTCTGGAGTTGATTCCATGTGTGGCATTCACATTTGGAAGCTGTTGCTGTGAACCCACAGCATGTGGTCAAATGAGCTCTCAATGCAAGTGAAACTGAGTATCCTTAGGCTGCAAAAAAGAAGAAAATCCATCAGAGAGATAGCAGGAACATTAGGAGTGGCCAAATCAACAGTTTGGTACATTCTGAGAAAAAAAAGAACGCACTGGTGAGCTCTGCAACACAAAAAAGCCTGGACATCCACAGAAGACAACAGTGGTGGATGATCGTAGGATCCTTTCCATGGTAAAGAAAAACCCCTTCACAACATCCAGCCAAGTGAAGAGCACTCTCTAGTAGGTAGGCATATCATTATCCAAGTCTACCATAAAGAGAAGACTTCACGAGAGCAAATACAGAGGGTTCACCACAAGGTGCAAACCATTCATACGCCTCCAGAATAGAAAGGCCAGATTAGACTTTGCCAAACAATATCTAAAAAAGCCAGCCCAGTTCTGGAACAGCATTCTTTGGACAGATGAAACTAAGATCAACCTGTACCAGAATGATAGGAAGCATACCACGTCATCTGTAAAACACGGTGGAGGCAACGTGATGGCATGAGCATGCATGGCTTACAATGGCACTGGGTCACTAGTATTTATTGATGATGTGACAGAGACAGAAGCAGCCGTATGAATTCTGACGTGTATAGGGATATATTGTCTGCTCAAATTCGGCCAAATTCAGCAAAGTTGATTGGATGGCGCTTCACTTTACAGATGGACAATGACCCAAAACATACTACATAATCAACCCAGGAGTTTTTTAAGGCAAAGAAGTGGAATATTCTGCAATGGCCGAGTCAATCACCTGATCTCAACCCGATCGAGCATGCATTTCACTTGCTGAAAACCAAACTTAAGGCAGAAAGACCCACGAACAAACAACAACTGAAGACAGCTGCAGTAAAGGCCCGGCAAAGCATCACAAAGGAGGAAACCCAGCGTTTGGTGATGTCCATGCTTTCCAGACTTCAAGCAATCAATGCCTGCAAAGGATTCTCGAGAAAGTATTAAAAATGAACATTTTATTTATGATTGTGTTATTTTGTCCAATTACATTTGAGCCCCTGAAATAAGGGGACTGTGTATGAAAATGGTGACAATTCCTAAACGTTTCATACAATATTTTTGTTCAACCCCTTGATTAAAGCTGAAAGTTTGCACTTCTATTGCATCTCAGTTGTTTCATTTCAAATCCATTGCAGTGGCGTACGGAGCCAAAATGATGAAAATTGTGTTAGTGTCCAAATATTTCCAGATCTAACTGTATGAATGTATATGTGTGTGACAATAAAATGAAAACACCTATCCGCCCCCTTAACTATTACAAAAGCTGCCTAACTGTATATATATATATATATATATATATATATATATATATATATATACTGTATATATATATATACGACCTTGACTAAAATGTACACATATACCTCTGCACGTAAACGTCACTGCACCACTTATCTGGTAGGAAGAGACAACCCTTAACTAGAAGACGAGATATCCTTACATTGTGCAAATATTATGGCTGGCAATTAATACAAATATATGGTAAATAAGTGAATGTTATTAGCAGGGCAGCTGGTTATTATATTAGGGGAAGGCACTTGGGATGGGCTATAAAAGCCCAGAGAATGTGGGACTGCTTGATAGAGATATTAAACAGGCTTCAGAACCTCTCCGGGATCCAGACTTCCCACAGTACTGTTGTCATGAAGGTGATGCTGGTTCTGTTACTGGGTCTCACTGTAGCATTTGCAGACAGATCCGGAGAAGCAACACTACCTGAGAATGCTTCGGGAGATGGTAACTTTGGTCTTGCTCTGTGATTGCTGTAACTTATGGTGTCTGTCACTTCTGCGCTTATCTCTGTCTCTTTATCGTTATATGCTGCTCCAGCTGCACCTGAGGCTCTTACACCAAGACGTTCTTACATCCCTAACAATTGATAAATAGGAAAAGAACATAGATCTCTCTATACTGCACTCTCCCATACACTAGATTTGTAATGATAGATTTATTAATATTTAACATTTAGTAGGTATATTTTAAAGTATAATCAGAATATTTAATGTCACAAATATGTAGGTGATAATGTTATATACAGTGAATTGCACAAATAAAAATGTGATTGAACCGAGGAAAATAATGAAATTGTAATATCTCTTTATTTATAGACGTTGGTATATTGTGCATATAGCTATCTGAGCTGTTTGGACTCATGCTATTATCCTTAAAATAATCTAATATCTAATTAAATTTAAAGATGAGAGCAGTGATGGTAATAATATACTATCATCTATTTGAGTCAGTGTACATATTGTGTGTGTATATATATATATATATATATATATTCAAGAATGAATAGATGATACCATTCTGAGGCAAACAAAATGCTTTTACTTGTGCGAGCTCTCGAGATACACTGACTGCCGGAAGAAGAGATATGTGTTTCTCAAAAGCTCACACAAATAAAAGCATTTCGTTAGCCACAGTTCGGTATCATCTATTCATTCTTGATTATTAAAGCTCGGCTAACACGGTACAGATACCTCTATATCTATATATATATATGTAGTCTGGTTAGTATATTACTAGATGGTAGTCCTCAGTTAGCTGATTCTGGCCGTGAATAGTTAAAAAACGCAGATAAATAAGCCCTGCGCTCCTATTTAGTATATTGTAGGCTATTAGGTACTGCACAAGAATTTAAGCATTCGATACTTTGTTTCTTATTCTCCGTCGGGAGCAAAGCTGAGTTGAGGAGCTAGTAGAATGTTAGTACGCCTCGGTATCACATGCTACTGACGTAATGACGCCAGGACGGTGACCGACACACATTTTGTGTAATATGACGCTCTCTCACAGGTCCCTAACAATTGTGTCCATATTTAACCCTTTCACTGCCATAAGGGACTGCACCTCATTGCATAGCACATGCATTTCTGGCCCCTGTCACAAGGAATGGGGTACGAGCCCTTTTGAAAACAAAATACAACTTCTCCATTGGCAGAGAGCTCACATAACTCAAGAGGAAGAAGTGTAAAATGCAAACAATGAAATCGGATTTAAAACACGGATTTTGGGTGTGTGTCCAAATCTTACAATCCTGGAATAAGAACGTTCCGTTTGTGAACAAAACTCTCAGGGGTAAATTAGAAAAACCGTGGAAAAAAATCTTATATTAAGGAATTGGTTAACACCGAATACGCCTCACATAAGAGAATGCAAACCGGAATGAATGTGGATTATGTTATATGATAGCAGAGATGCAATAAAAGATCCAGAGAAAGGAGTTACAAAGTTATATAATAAATGGGAGAATGATTTGAACTTCTTTTGACAACGTAAAAAGAATAGGTAATACAGGTGTTTGAGGGATCAAGGTGGTTTCTATTAAATCACATGATAAAGTAGAAGAGGTGTATATACAAGTATGGAAGAATAATATTTTCACATTATTTCTATGTATAGCTATAACCAGGGGTTTGTTTTCCATAGCTATAGGAAGAGTCATGCTTTGTGTTTCATTGCGTTATGGTTTAAGTGAAATTGTGTGTGTGTGTGTGTGTGTGTGTGTTTGTGTGTGCGTGCATGCGTGCGTGTGTGTGTGTGTGCAGAATATGTTTTCCCCCTGGAACTTACTTTAATGCTGAAACCTTACCTTATCTATTAAACTCCCCATGTAGAGTCAGAGAGAGAGAGATGCACCGGCTGTCGGCCTTGAGAAGATGAGGTAGCTTAGCACATGAGTTTTCTTTTTGTTTAATCTGCTAAAATATGTTGCAAAATGTATAACCAAGTAACTGCAAGAAAAACAGGATAAAGAAAAGTAAGATGTCCAATGAAGTAATAAGTGCTGACACTGTGATATTATGTATGCCCGCCCCTTCTTCTGGTATAAGATAGCTTACTTAGAGCCTATAGTTCAGTTCATTTATGTTAGATCAGACGCATGTCTTGATGTTTATGTGAATGTTACTCTTGCAAGCAGCCGCTGCAATAAAGTTTTTCAACAGATTATTTTTGCCTAAAAAGAATGTGTGGTCCTGAGTTTTTCCACGACACAAGCATTAACATAAATAAGGGTGCTCAGGCAGTCATGAAGGGGTTAAGATAGGAATTGATAGGATAATTATTCACAATGTTGTATTATGGATATTGTTACATTTACTGACAGCAAAATGAACACTGCTTTTCTGTTTCTGTTTGTGTATGATTTAATTTTGTTGAATTTAATGTTTGGTAAAACAGTTATTAGATATGGAGATATACAGGTGCGCCGACAAGTATTAAAATTGCCATAAACTTGCCTTGGAAAATCTGGGGCTATCACCAACAAGATCTAGGTACGTGCTGGGTACATGCTTCAACATTTCAGTGACATTTCTGCAGAGACTAATGGCCCATCGGATTGACACAGCAGGGGTCCCTGGCAATCCCATTCAGTTTGAATGGGACTGCCAGGGACCCCCGCTGTTAATCCGATGGGCCATTAGTCTGTCTGCAGAAATGTCACTGAAATGTTGCAGCATGTACACAGCATGTACCTGGGTCTTGTTGGTGATGGCCCCAGATTTGTTTTAGAATACTCGTCGACACTACAGTACATATACTTATGTTGTATCTGCTTATATGGAAATGGTATATGATGTAAACATTTTGTTGTAAAATAGAATCCTATTTTCTTTAAATCACCCATATTTCTCTTAAATACATTATATGACAGGTACAGGATCTAACAGTGAAGTGATTAGGGAAGTAATATAGAGGAAAATCAAGAGTAAATGTCCTTTATAATAGAATAATATGTTCTTTAATTTGGGATTTGACGGCACTGACACTTTACAACAATCACCTCTCTGCTATACTTAGTCCACATAGACTTACTGACATGAGCTACTTACTATACCACATACTCCTAATACACTCATTACCTAATGCACTTCCTACTACCCCCCTCATACTGCAGTTAGCGCATTAACATTTACTGCTATTACCTTCTGCGACACGTAATGCACATATATATATATACCTCAATCAGTAACACCTGCTCTGCCTCACCTGTAGTAATACGCCTTCACTCACTATTGTTACTCTCTCTGCCACGCACATTGCTCTTTCATTTATTAGTGTTCTCTCTGGTGAAGATTTGAATAACTCCATTACTATCACCCATCTCTTTGGTATTTTAGTATATTTTCAACTTCCAGTTAGTATTCCATCACTATTCCTAATAATCTCATAATCGTAACATAAAGTTTCTTGGTAATCTCTAAAAAAAATAATAATAAAATCAGACTATATAACATCTATTCTTTGTATTTTTTGTAGGAAGCACAAACGATACAAGATGGGTCAACAACTACAACCAGCCTCTTAATTTTGTGTGTCCAGATCATCAAAGCATCAGCTTAATCATAAGGTAACAGTGTTCCCATGCGATAGTGGGATTCAGTGTTCATGAGCGTCGGAGTAACTGTGTTGGTTCTGGAGAATACTAGGTAATTTAGCAGGAAGAGACACATTTTGATGGACCAGCATGAGAGCTTGTTATAGATATAGCTCATTCACCAGCTCTCACGACCTCACTTGCAGATAGACAGCTCCCTCTGACAGCAAAGGGTTTGTTTTGTGTTGCATTGGTACATAAAGGCAGAGATCTGGCTGGATCCAGTAGAAGGTATATTTGTTTCTAATGGGTATGAGTGACAATCAGGGCCAGTTTAACCACTTGACAACTGGGAATTCCATGTAGCAGCAGGGCTGCCCACAGCTTGAGAGAGCTGGGACTACTGTCCTGGGCCCAGGGAGTCAGGGGCCCGAGTATCCTGCCAGCGACACTAGCATGTGCCAGTTCTGCAGAGGTGTCTCTCTGAGGGGGCCTGCTGGGGGCCGGTGGAATTGACAGGTACCTCTGTGAACACCCTCTGTCAGGCACCTCTGCGAGCCTTTCTGGAAGTCTTCCAGCAGGGCCCCTCCATCCTCCAAGGCTTCAGGTAAGCACACTCTGTACTCACCCTCCACCTCCGTCATCGCCCTACCTACTCCCAGGCCCTTACCTCATTCTCATCCCTCCCAGGTACATAACTAACCCCCCCCTCCCACATGACACATAACTAACCCCTCCTCCCCCATGACACATAACTACCCCTCCTCCCTCGTGGCACATAACTACCCCCCCCCCCCACAGGACAATGAGAATGTACAATCAGTATAATATTCTCCTTTTGAATGTAAAATAAATCTGTAATTATACATTACAGAATTGTTATTCATTCTTTTTTTTTTATATAACTTGTATTTTTATTGAGATAAGGTACAGGTACAAATTATAACGTAGCATTAACAGAGGCAGGAAAAGTATATAGTAACTAATCTGTCGAATTATTACAATGCAGGAGGGGTGACGACAGGACAACATGAGACGAGACTAACTTAGACAACATTCATCCTTCGGTGACTTGACAGCTACCGCCTTGCCCGTATATATATAACATACCTCCAGATGAGGGTGGGGTAGGGAGTGACATAAGGGGGAGGGTAAAGGGTTAGAGAGGGTAGATCTTCCCGTAGAGGTGGAGGACGGCCGCGGGAAGGTGCCATTTCACGTACAATCGCTGAGACCTAAGTATTTGAACCTATATCTGTAGCCCTGTTACCTTGGATCTTCAAGGTTCTATTTAACGTATCACTGATGTCTGTATTATCAAGATGAGATGTAGTTGGGGCTGACCAAAGGAGAATGCATCTAACGCTATCAATGCCAGATTGTGGTACGCTCCACCCCGGGGATGTCTGTTTGGGCCAGCCAAGGTACCCAGATCTTTAGATAATTGATGCAAGTATCGTTAACTAGACTCGTTAATTTTTCCATCTGGCAGACAAACCAAATCTTGTTCCGAATCTTGGGGATAGAGGGAATTTCATTAAGTTTCCATACTGCTGCAATCTCGCACCGGGTCGCTAGGGCAAGGTGCCCAATTAATTTATTGTTTGCATTTGAGAGCCCTGCCAATGGTCTGTTCAGCAAGAACAGGCACGGGTCTAGGGGAATCGGGAGGCCCAAGATCCTCTGAGTCCAATCCCGAATTTCTTCCCACAGAGGTGCGATCCGAGGGCAGGACCACAGCATATGTAACAGGTCAGCCGACTCTCCGCACTGTCGGGGGCAGAGTGGGGAGAGTCCCGGCACATACCTTGATAATTTTCGTGGGCTGTGGTACCATCTCATTAGGACCTTATATGCATTAAATACGGCCAGTCGATCCTGTCGAACGCTTTTTCTGCATCCAGACTTTACATCATATTTTGTGATTTTCCTCTGTTAGCCAATTCTATCAGGTCAATGATTCGCCGGGTGTTGTCCGCTGCTTGTCTACCTTTAGTAAATCCGACTTGATCTGGATGTATCAGTCTGGGCAGGATCCGACTTATTCTATTGGCCAGCAGTTTGGCGTATATTTTGATATCAGTATTAATCAGGGAAATTGGTCTATAGCTTTTGCATTCCAGCGGATCTTTGCCTGATTTATGGATTAGTGATATAGACGCCTGAAGCATCTCTCCGGGGATTGGGGCTCCTGCTAAGATTGCGTTAAACATTCGGAGCAGCCTTGGAGCAACTACTTTGCAAATTTTTTTTGTAGTAAAGCCCTGAGAAGCCGTCTGGGCCAGGGGCCTTGGACGGTTTCAATTCTTTGATCACCGTGGTTAATTCCTCAATAGTAAAATCAGCCCCCAGACTCTCTCTGTCTGCCTCGGTGAGTTTTGCTAGGTTTGAGTTTGCCAGGAAATCTCCTAGTGCCTTGTTTTAGGGGTATGTGCCACTTTCTCCCCGTTGTATAGAGACTCATAGAATCGACCAAATTCGTCAACAATAATTTTAGGGTTGGCCGAAATGGAGCCTGAGTTTAATCTAATCGCTTGGATATTATAGTTGGCCTGCCTGTTCGTAGCAGTCGGGCCAGCATCGTATCTGGCCTGTTAGCCCTCTCATAGAATTTCCTTTTGGACCAACATAACGAATTGTCTGCCCTGGACGTCAAAAGCATATTTAATTCAATCTTAGTATCTTTCAATTCCTTGAGGAGCTGCGGATCTGTTTTTTTTTATGTCTCTCAGATAGGGAGCTTAAGTTAGTCTGAAGGGTGATAATTTTAGTGTCCCTTTCCCGCTTGCGTCTCGCCGCGACACTTATCAACGTGCCTCTTAGGGTCGCTTTGTGAGCCTTCCAGAGAATTAACTGAGATTCCACAGTGCCTGTGTTGATTTCAAAGAATTGGTTAATTTCTTTACCAATGTGTTCGCCTATATCAGGGATTTTTAACAGATATTCATTCAGTTTCCAGTTTGCTCCAAGCCTGTCGTATTTAATTTGGTTACACCTTAGCCCAATAGGTGCATGGTCTGACCATGAAATATCATGGATTACCGCTCGGACGACCAACGGGATCAGTCTACTAGAAACGAAGAAGTAGTCGATTCTACTTTATGAGTTGTGAGGGTGGGAGTAAAACGTATAATCTCTATCTAGCGGGTGCAATTCCCTCCAAATATCTGATAAATGGTTCTTCCGGAGGCCTGAAGTCAGGGAGAGTCGTACTTTCTTGTTGTTTTCTTTAGGGGAGCTGGATCTATCTATTGCTGGCTGAAGGGTTATATTAATGTCCCCTGCTATGATGATATGGCCATGTGCCAGGTGTGTAGGGTTTGAAAGAAGGTGTCGAAGAATTTTGCGTCTTGCTCGCAGGGAGTGTATACGGCTGCTAAGGTGATAGGTTGCTCATGTATGGAAACCGTTAGGATGATGTAGCGGCCTTCTTTATCTTTTTTAACTCTCTTAGCGGTAAAGGGTATCTTTTTGTGGAAAAGAATAGCAATTCCCTTCTTTTTTTCAGGGGCTGAAGAGAGGTAGAACTGTGAATATTGTTTATCCATATAACGGGGGGCACTCTTGTCGCTAAAATGAGTTTCCTGGAGCATCAATATGTCGGCACCCCATCTCTTATATTGTGCGAATGCTATTTTACGTTTAATGGGGCTATTGAAACCCTTCACATTATGTGAAACAATGTTAAGGGCCATCTAATGATAGTAGGTGTGTAGTGCAGATCATGAGCCAGAATATTACCCCGTTCCCAGGGCCGAGATATCCTTCTGTTGGATTGACTGGTGATGCGGTGGTAGAGGTTCCAGGTGGTCTATTGAAGTCTGTTCCTCCTACCGCCATGGGGAGAAAGGGAGGGAGGGAAGGCCGGGGTTGGGGGGGGGGAGACACATGAGGGTAAGGTGGGGAGGGGAAACATACAACATAATAAAAACAAAAAGACATCAGTGACAGCGTAAGCATTGTGTTTCTGTTAGAGAGAACAGATATATTTAGGAGGGTCTCCTCTGGGATGGTGCCAGTGAGATCCTTATGCCCATAGGCATGGCCTAACAGATCGTCCATAACGAAGGGGAAAAGGGGCAGCACAGAAGGAAATACACTGAATGACGGAATATAACAATCTGGAATACAAATCCCAAAGTTGGGGAATGGGCTGATGGTGAAGTGTATGATATCAAATGTACTTACACGGCCTTGTGTAAGTATTATCGCATCAGGGTTTCTTTTCTTTGTCTTCTTCTTTCTGTATCTTCCTTAAACCAAATTTCTTTTCTTCTTCTTGGTTCTTGATGGTAGTCTCTTCGTACTACCGTACGCCAGCAAAGTTTCCCACAAAAAGAATTGGTAACATAAAAGAGGGGTTTCAGAGATAATAAAATCCAATTCAAGAGGGGCCACGGTTAGTTACAAGGTGGTAACAGGGACATAAGTAAACAAATGCAGAATAAAAAACTGCATGCACTCACACGGGCAAATTGTGAGTGTAATCTTGGGGGGGTATCTGTATTCTCTTCACATCCAATGCAAATGAATAAAAACAGTGGATACTCCTGTGAAAATAAAGGAGATCAAGGTTAATGGGAATAGGGGAAAGTAAAAGATAATACAGTACTCACATGACCATGTGTGAGCCCCCACGTGGAATGGTATCTTTTCTTGCTTTTCCGGTGCTGCAGCAGTTCTTCCAGATGAAAGAGACGCTTGGAGTTCAATCCCAAGTTGCAAAAATACTTTATTAAAACATTAAAACACAAAAAGCCCTTAGGTCTAACACCAAGGGGGCTAAAGATTTAAAACGCCAAGTGGTCCTCAGGAGGTGGTTGTTCAGGGCGCTTGGTGCGCAGGGAAACTTAACCCGCGTTCGGGTACAGTCCTTTGCTCCTCTGCCCTGCTCCTGTACGGTGGCCTCACTAATTCAAAATAGCTCAGAGGTTTGAACAATGCGTTTCGCCCTTTCTTGGGCTTCCTCAGGTTCCGTAGATGGGAGTGGATGGTGTCTTGGATATATATACATATCAGGTAGCCAATCCCATACCACCCTCTGAGCCTACTCCCTCGTAGGAGTAAAAAACAGGAATAAAAACGTCTGTGTTTGGGTTTCTAGCTGCTTATGCCCAAATCAAGTGCAATAAATAATCAAATAAAGCTTAAATCCATATATAATATTTAAACTGATGTGCAAAACCTAATATCCACATGCTAAATAATTAATTAATTAAATTGATCTGTGTTTAAATAAATAAATCACGCGATGAGAATAAATGATCCTTAAATCTTTTAAAGTGTAATTGATTCCAAAGAAGCCTTACTAATCAGTGATGTGACTTAATGTGAAATATATATCAAAGTGTTACACATGAAGGACCCTAAATGTCCTCAAACTGTAATTAAAAATAGTGATATACCTTAGACATAAAAAAACGTGATAAGAGAAGGACACTAAATGCCCTCATACATATAATCAAATAATACACAATGATATTAATACATAATTGATCCACACAAAATGATAGTAAAGCATTGGTAACATTGAATTAAACACATAATCATTTCAATGACATGAATTTTAATATAGTTAAGCACCCAATGATAGCTGATGGTATGATAAGGTTATTTAAGCCCTTGCAATAAACCTTCTAAGCTAAAGGTAAAAAAATTAAACATTTATAAAAAATTAATTAATTTCCTATACCGTAATTTACAGTAGGAAATATACATGAATGAGTTAACTTTTATAGTGTAAATCTGTTAAAAAAATTAGCCGCAAATAAGTACGCTAATACAATTATATGAGGTAATAAGTACATGATTATCTCGTGAAAGGAAAAAACTTTAAATACATCCTTCCCAATAATTGTAATTAAACATCAACGTGATCTTGATAGATACATGTAAAAAAGGGATAAAGTCAACCAAAAAAAACCGGTATAAATAAATGAAAATCAATGCATTTGAAGAAACATCTGCAATACAAATAGGAGGGAGAAGGAGAAAAGAGTTACTTAACGTTGGACTGGTCCGCCTCCTAGGGACTTGAACACGGCCCATTACAGGGAAATGGGTCGAAATAGACCCCCGCCAGCACATCTTGAAACAATATTTATATTAATTTGTACCGGCAATACATCAACTAATAACTTTTGTAGATAACGCTAAATGAAATTTTACAAACACCTCAAATAACTGACATCAAGAGATTGAGTCTATAGAGGTATGGTTATATCTATAGGGATGCGCAAGAGATCCCACCCCGAAACCTCTAAACCTCCCTCTAGGTCTTGTATGGCCCTACCTTTACCCCTATAGTAACCTTCTGTACGACTCCTACGTATACCTTAAGCTGTGAATAATCTAAACTCCTCCTTCTTTCACCTTTAATTCCTGATCTGTGTCTTTTAAGAGACATGAAGAACGTCTGTCAGATCCCTCTAACCTCCCCACCTATTACTCTGATATCCCCCCCATTACTCTGATATCTTCCCCCCCCCCCCTGTTCGGATACCTGAGGTTGTCTTTTTTGTAAATTTCGTGCAAAAAATGCCGGTATTTAGTTAATTGTTTGCGCCGACGGGTTGGAGCTCAGTCATCCATGCACCACCGCGCCCAGGCTCCGTCTCCGTTATTCATTCTAATGAACAATATACATTTTGAAAGTTATTTGTGTTGGAGGGATGGGGCTCTTGGCTAAATGTTCACCTATGGCGCATAATACTCTTGTACCAACCCTGGATACTAGACACTTGCCATGACATCATCTTTATGTTCCTCCAGTGAGCATCAGAATAGCTACAAGGACAAAGTCTGGGATCTCGGCTGCAAGGAAACCTTCAGCAAACTTTCATCCTGCTACTGGACCCACTACGTCAATTTCATGAAAGAAAAGTTGGACTTCATGTGTACATTTGGCACTGTCATAAGTGGCATGGACAGTCACTACGATAACGAAAAGGAGGACAGGAGGTAAAATCACATGCTAGACAACCACTCATTTTAATGTAATTGGCTTCCTTCGAAAAATTCAATCCCCCGTAAAGTCACTTATTTATTTATTTGTTTGCAGTGAAAATGAATGTTTCTAATTTTGTTCTTCCCCCTGTTATTCTAATCTGAGCTGTTACTTATTGTTCTTCTATCTCTTTGGCGAATGATGGCTGCGTAATTAATGTGCACAACACCAGAAACAATAGATTGGCAATGTACCTTTTATATACAAGCGTATACAGTGTTGAGGAGATAGTTAGTCTTTCGTTCTTCCAAATATGCTCCATCCCATTTTCATTCTTCTATTGATTATATTCAAAAAGTGTCCATTGCTGGCCAAGGCAGACATAGCTATCAATTTTGTCAAGTTGTATTCCAATATATATGTGTAGCCCTCCTGGCCCGGCATCCTAATGAGTTTAAGTGCCTCATTCATTGGCTTACTCAGTCTCTATTACCTTGTCAGGGTGCTGGATTCATGCAGTTCGGGCGTTAGTAATGCAATGATGGGCGCCAAGAACTTTATTCATACTAACAGCAGTTTTATTTATCATAGTCGATAAAGCATCAATCACAACATATATGTTACATCTGGTATAGTCTCTTTAGTTTTTATTGCTTGTGTTTTCTGTATTCTCTTCCCTAGCTGCACCCAATCTCGGCCCGCTAGGGAGATGTTAAGGATTTGCCTCTGCTCGGGTACTGAATGCTATCTCATATCTTTCTGGGTGAGAGTCAGCTATGGACCCTCCGATTGGGCTGATCCAGCTATACCTCGGGGCTGCAGCTTGGGGAACATATTCTAGGCATAGTCTTCCTCTACCTGAATCACTGGAGCCATTACTGGGGACACTATCTGGGTAGGGCACTATTGTTTCCTATAAACCAATAAAGGGGTCCTTGCCCTATATCCTAGGACAAGGGAGCGCAAACTTTTTGAGCTGCTCTCCCCTGCCTGCTCCCTCTCAATCTCACGCCCCCTTACCTAGTTTGGTGGCGTCAAATGACGCCGCAGGGTCACATGACACAATGTCACGTGACCCCGTTGCCATGGAGACAGACATGTGACGTCACTCCACATGACACTGCTGCGTCATTTTATTTTAATGCTTTGGGGAAGGGCGCGGTTCCTCTGCAACCGCCCGTGCCCCCCACTTTGCGCACCGCAGTCCTAGGATATAGAATTTTTATTCTAAACATATAAACACTTTTCACAGTGAGATCCCTCCTCTGTGTCTCCTCCAGGGAACTTCCTTCCAGAAACATCTCTCTCAATATATATATATATATATATATATATATATATATATATATATATATATATATATATATATATATATATATATATTGAGAGAGATGTTTCTGGAAGGAACTTCCCTGGAGGACTGTGAATAGTGTTTATATATATATCACACAAAAAAAGAGACATACAGAATCCCTTAATATAGCACTCACAAAATACCTCAAAGATAAAGAAAATATATATAAGAGACAAAAAATCCGGACCAAAGTCAAAATTGAAAAAATGGCATAGATTTTAATGATGAGCAATAGGACACACTTAACAATTTAAAAAACATAAACACACTAATGGCAGACTAGCAGCAATAATGAGCACGAACACTGTACAAGAGAATATACCGTATACAACAAATCAAGAAATGTCACTGGAAACTAAACTGTACAGCTAAGGAGTGTATAAGTATCAACTAATAACCCTAAAATAAATGGGGTGATACAAATAAGCTGAAGAGTAAAGGCACCCCTAAATACTCCTAATTGCCATAGATAAGCAATAACAGGGAGACCAAAAGATATAAGATGACTAAACTTATATGTGTTGAAATAAAGCACACATCAAAATAGGAAATCTTAAACCAAGGGGGAGACACAGGGGAGAAAAAGGAGACAAAAATAACTCAACCCTGTGCAATACATTTCGTGTATGTTAGAGTGCTATTTTGGGGATTCTTTTCTTCTGTGTCAGTATTCATATATATATATATATATATCCTATGATGACATCAGTGGTCAGGGGCTATTATTCTGCCTTATGAAGGGCTTCAGCTATTTCCTCAGGTGACAGTTGACCTTCCTCCCACCAGTGATCGATGATAGGACCATACACCAGCAGTACCCGGGTCCTGTTTAAACTGGCAACGTAGCCCTGAAACATTGGGTCCCACCACTTAAGGGGTTCCCCGGGCTGAGGTTCTATATGTGGACCGGACCGTGTGTCCATCTGGGAGGACACACCAGATGTAGCTGACAGTTGGGACAAGGATGATTCAATATAACGACCTGAATGACCCCGGGGATTTAGCTACCAGTATCTGCCTGGCATCGGGTATTTCTCCCTCAGTCATCATCTGACCACCCATCTCTTCCACCAAAGTCCCAGTCCCTTTAATCCGTTGATATTCCAGGGGACAGATTATCACTGGGGAATTTGATCAATACTAAAGTGGATGCCGGAGGGGCTGAAACTATGGGACTACAGGTCAAGGGTAGAGGCCTAGCATGGTCCTGGACAATGCGCTCAGGGTTGGGCTTACACTTAGATGGCAGAGCAATGGCTGGTGACGGGGCTGGTAAACTGGGCTTATCAGTGTCCATGACCAGTCCAGTATGAGTAAGCTTGGGTCGGCCACAACCCCTCTGGGGTGGTACAGGGGCAGTGTTAAAGGATCCATGGGTTCGATGACCTCTTCCTCAGAGCAGGGTCTGTGGTGGAGTAGGGGCAATGTTAAGCATTCCAGCACTCACCCCAGGAACTCCTGACTCATGTCTCGTGAGGCTGCCTGGGGAGCACAAGTTCGGCGGCGATTACGTCACATCCGGCTGCGCAGGAAGTACATCACCCCGCAGCAAACCAAACAGGGCTCCTCCTGGATCCTCATATGGTAAGGCCGCAGCGGACTCCTGTTGGATGGAAGACAATGGGGTCTCACCCATCTGAAGGTAGGAGATGTCATCTAGTTCCACAAGTTCCTCAGCGGGCGGATCTTTACAGCGCTGACCACGGCCTTCAGGATGGACATTGCTGGATCTGGACTCTGCCGCAGGACACAGGTTGGGGAACATCTTTCTCTTGCAGGTGTCTGGAAGCTTGCTTCTCCTTCAGAAGAGGAGGACCAGGACACCTCCTCTGGCTGTGATGTTGGGGCGCCTCGCATCCCCTGGCAGCAATTGGCATGGAGCAGGCTGGCTCCGGCGCCACCAGGTGAAGCACACCCAACACCCCCAAGGCAGTCAACTCACCCTCCCTGCGCACCGACACCGGTTCCAGTCCTGGAGCCATCGGGACTTGGAGCATGGAAGCTCTCACAGGAACAAGAATGCTGGGGCCTGGTTGAGCAGGTAGCAGGACACATAGGCTCACAGGTGGCCCTGCAAGGTATAAGTTGGCGCAGGCTCCATCCCACGACAGTAGAGCCCAGTCATAGGCTGGCAGGGACACGGGTGTAGGACAGACCGCAGGGGCCGCACCGGATGGTGTGAAGGCCTGGTCTACTGGCTGGAACACAGCGGAAGGTGGTACAGGGCTGGTAGGCTGCATGTACAGGGCCCCACAGTGCTGGCACCACGTGGTAGGGCTGGTGTCACCCCCTGGAAGCCGGCAGTTGGGGCACACACAGCGCAAGTGGTGTTTCCCATATACAGTGACTACCAGGTAGCCCCCTAGCAAGTAGTAATTTGTCAGCTCCAACTCCGACATTTTCTTGAGATAAGGTAGAATAGTAGCAGCTAAGCAAGGCAGCTCTTCTCTCTCTCACAGCTGCGCAGAACTAAAGTACAGCAGGGTGTTTTAAACTCCTCCCATAGCAGAGACAGAGTCCTGGATTCATTCTTGAGTGTTGCCCTCCCCCAGGTGGAACACAGAGCAGGGGCAGGCGGACCAAGGAGTGACTTGGCTCCGGCTGAGCCAGTCACATTGATGGGTGGTGTCAGCTTTTGCTGACAAACAGCATTGAATTGTTTTGCAGAACTTGTAGCTTGCTTTTGCAAACCCATGCGGTTTCAGCGGGAACGCCATCTTGTTTGCGCAGCACATGCTTTAGACTCCATTTTAGAGCACACTGCACAGTCCATTAAAATTAGGTACACAGAGTCCCTGGTGATACATCATGGGCCCGTTTCTCATATTTTCATTGTAGAAGAATCAATAGAAATTAGGTACACAGGGTCCCCCAGCTCCAACTGAAAGGGGCCTGTCCCTTTTTTGAATAAGATGAGGGGTACATGCTCCCTGGATCATTCCCCACGGGTGCATCCCCAGGTGCACATTTTCATGTACCCAGGGTCCCCAGCAACAACTAAAAAGCCCCTACCCCAAATTTTCTGTTAGTCAACTTGAAGGGTACACACGCTCTGGATTTCCTGTCAGGGTGTGTCCCCAGCCTACAACTGAAAAGGCCCTCTCCCTATTCCGAATATGATGAAGGGTACATGCTCCCTGGTAACATGCCCTCAGGGTACGCCCCAACACAGTCTCTCTTTGGAAAGAGTCTAGGCAACACTCTCCCTGGATTTCCGTCAGAGTGGTCCCCCCTTCCTTAACGCGGATGGGTGCCCAGGGTCCCTGGTGGAGCATCAGCGGCCTGGCCCCAGCCCCTTTTTGCTGCCAGCTGCAATATCCTGAAAAGCCTGCCCTGTTGCTGCATCTCAGCAGCGCCTCCAATTGTAGCACTTCCCACCCCCCCTCCTGGAGGGTCCAGGAGAGATGAGCTTCCGCGATGTTATGGGGAACAGGACAGGCTTTTGGTGATCCTCAAGTTCTCTTAATCGGTGTCAGCACCTCCAGTCACAGTAGGCTCCAGCAGAGCTGGATGCAGTCCCAGCCATGACAGTCTTTTCTCACATACCTCTGCCCAATAGACTGCTACTTAGACAGAAGTATATAAAAAGGGTCTTTATTGGTGCCGTCACTGCAGTTGGTGCATCATAGTGGAGAATGGGTCCCAGACCCCTGGATGGTGCTGGCCAGAAGGTGATATTGAGGCCTTGTGCTCTGCACAGATCTTGAGCTCACTCACACCCAGGAGGGGCTGAAGGCACATCTCACTCCCAGCCGTGAGGAACTTGAACTGCCTCTCTCCCCCAGGAGAGGCTGAGGTAAAATTCCAATCATTTGGAGTGCATCCTCCTTAATGTAGTAAGGGGAGGGCACACTGTCTGCACCATGATAGGCTATAACACAGAGGTGGGGGGGGGGGTAAACCCACAGGATAACCTGCCACTCTCTGTAGCTATCATAACTTACGTGACAAGAAGGCAGAAAGGGAGGGTATTTGTCACCTTTTTTACCCACCATAACCTTAATAAGTGTGGTGAATACCTACTCTTAGTCTCAAACCAGCATAGCCAGCACAACCAACCTCACACTGATGATACCCATCAAGGTTGAAACATGTCTGTGAGTGGGTTTACTGGCTTTGCATCTCACTCCAGCCTATGCTTAAAAGCTGTGTTTAAAGCAGCATGCATTGGCTTAAGGGTTGCTCGTGTAATATGAGCTTGACACAAAAGGTGCATTTGCATGTCATTTCCCAGAATCCCTTGATGCAGTGGAAGTGCTGTGTGCTGGGCGATAATGGTGAAAGACAGGGTTGCAGACCTGTCTAAGACATGCAAATGAACATAAAGTAATATTTCCATTTGCTATATGCTTTACTGTGGAGGGTTTTTGTCACTTTTTTTACCCACCATAACCTTAATAAGTGTGGTTTATATATATTTCTTAATATCGAATGTAATGCTGCTGACAATGACCCTAATTATACATAATGTATGTGAGAACCCCTCAGTTTAAATTAAAAGTAATATGAGGTACGAGTGTAAAGTTGTCTTTTTGTATCCTTCCTGCAGACATTTACTCTCATGCCTTATATTGCTTTTCATTTAAACTGAGGGGTTCTCACATATGTATAATTAAGGTAATTGTCAGCAGCATTACATTCGGTATTGAGAAATTTAGGATATTTGATAAACCTTTTTGCTGATGATCGGCCGGTCGAGATTACTCTGTGTACAGTGTCCCCAGTGTGACAAATTTAGTCAGATTCTAATTCCTATTTTTTTCTTTTTTATTAGTAGTCCTTTATGATTAGTCCTTTTTTGCATTGATTTTTTCAGGAGGTTTTTTCCAGTCTGTTTCCATGTGTGTTATTTTAGTTTTAATTTTTAAATGTGTGTATCTCATTGACAACGCTTTTGTATCAAATGTTTATCTCAACATTTTACACAAACTGTACCTTTAACTAAGGCTTCCTTTTTGATTTTTCCCTTGCCATCAGACACTGCAGAATACTGGTTTCATACTGGATAATATGTCAGCTGACCTCAGAAGCCTGCCTCATGATAGGGATGGTTGGGACAGTGTGGTTGGGTTACTGGTAGACGCTGGGTTGGAAGCTCTTCGAATGACTGTCTTCTTCTCCAGGTGGAAGTATTACTGCTGCATGGGGAATGAGTTTTTCGAGCAAGACTGCCAGTGGAGCGGAGACGTCAATGGTTTTGATGCTAACCTGAGATGGGAAGCACCCACCGATTACTACCTTGTAGGAACATCCAGTTACTATGATAACTTCAATGGGTAAGTATGTGTCTCCTGCACGGTGAATCCCTTTTGGACGTGAATGTATTTTTACGCTTTCAGTTTTCTTTCCGAAACAGCCATCACTTTTGTTTTTGTCTTCTTGATTTACATAGTAATAGCACCGGCCCACACTGCTCATCACAATCTGACACTAATATGTTTGTGGGGAACTGAGTTTCAGACACTTTCTCTAGGGATCAAACAGACACTCCTTACAGTAATTATGGAATGATTAGGAAATACTCATTGAGAATGGATCGATGCTTGTTCCTACATCTATCTTTTATTCAAAGCTGAATTATTTGTTGTAGATCAAGTATCAATTATTTGTATTTACTTAAAGCACCAGTCTGTGCTGCCTATTTCTTTTAGGGTGTATTGTTTTTTTATATTACCTGAACTAGAGACGATTTATTGCTCGGGTGCCATGGTCAACCTGGCACTTGCCGCCACCGGGAAGCTGGAACGTTATCAAGAGCTGACATTGTGGCTTTCAGTTGGTGGCCCTGGTGCCATATACAGAATATGTCGCTTTTGGTATCACACAGACACAAGAAAACTACAAATATGCCAGGAAACTTCCAGTCTCCAGAGAGACCTAAAGATAAGGGAACAGTACAGGGGGGTTTCCCCAAGATCAGGTACAATTAAATATATATATAAATACACACACTAAAAACTGGGGACTGCTGCTTTAACCTTTTCAGTGCCGGGGTCTGATTGACACCCACTCGAATTCCGGCACTTTCGGGTCATGTGATTGCACCGGCTGCTGGAAATGTAAGTGGGCGGGATCCACTTCTATTTTGATCAGGTTAGCTGGTCCGCCCCCTCCCCCCCCCGCCCCTAGAAAATTAGCAAGTGCCGATAACGGACCTGGTAAGTTATAGGGGCCTCTGGCATGCCAGGACCCATGCCATACTAGTTATGGTATAAGAGCACTGTAAGGGTTCAATACAAAACCGCACAAAACACTGCCTCCAGGTGTTACCGCGGCTCATGGCAATATGCCGTGGCTGGTTGGGGGGGGGGAGTGGCGATGCAGCCACGGCCGGCACAATGCCGTTAATATTCCGAAAGCAGAACCGCGGCAAATGAGGATTGTGAGAAATTCAACCAGGTTACATGTGAATGTAAAGATAGAAATAGAAAGAAATTGAAGTTTGCTGTTGTACTGATTGTTCATTTTAATTTGAAGATATCCCAGTCTCGGCAGTCACTGTAAATACATTTTCTTTGTCCCGCAGGGAAAGAAGTTGGAGATACTATTACTGTGCCAAGAGCTAAACCAAGAGCAATCGTCCGCCAGAGCTAAACGAAGTTTGCTGATACATAATCTGTCCAGTGATTGTGCATATGATTATTTGTGCTTTGGACGCTATTGTGCAACTAATTGCAAATTAACCATTCAGATCCTGTTATAGTAAATGATGGAATCAGAAAGTGTTGTTGTTTATTGTGACAAAGGGAACTATTCTATAAGCCTTCATTAAAAAAATCGCCGGCCCGGTTATGCCGTCAGTTTTTTGAGCATTGCTATCACTGTAAGGCTTGGGCTTTGGTCCAACCCCGCAATGCATCCCGTGACGAGACGGGTGACACGCCTCACACTGAGGTTGCGCACAGGCACCGTGCGGCCAGGCGTGAGGACACCGCAGGGATCGGGCTTAGGCTCCACCCTCCTGACACGTGACATCTCGATTTACGCGCCTCACGCTAGTGCCAAGCTACCCCTACCAGGATCAGGCTTAGGCTCCGCCCCCGCAACACATCCCATGACATCACAGAGAACCTTCCTCGCGCTCAAGCACCTACTCGCCGGCGCTGTATTACCAGGGATACGCACAGGGTTAATACCATTACCGGTTACCCCACACCTGCAGTACATTCCGCCCCTGCCTACCAATTCACCGAAAGGGTTTGATTACTCATTACTCCCAGGCTGGTGCAGCCCTGCCAGTGGCTGTCACTTCCTTATATGCTCAGCCATCCCTGCTCCAAGTTGGCTGAGCATAACCGTTGCTATTGTGACAAAGTGCTTACAGTACCTGAAGCATCCTGCTGCTTTCCTTGCCTTGCGCATTCTGCCCGTTACCTTCTCGTTGAACCTGACCTCTGATTGTACCTGGACCTCTGCCTTCTCTGACCCTTGACATTGGCTTGCTTTTGGACTCCCACCTTCTATTCTCCTGGACCCCGGCTACGAACCACGACCATCCGACTTCTCCAACCCCAGACAATGGTCAGTATCATGACCATTCTGACCTCTCTTACCCAATCCCGGCTACACGACTACCACTCTGCACTGCGGATGAGATTTTGTAGGTCGGTGTATTCCAACATCCCCACCTCAGCCTCGCTCTCCCGTCCTGTTAGAGGTGAGCACCCTGTCATGGAAGAGGGGGTTTGGCCCGGTATTAAAGGGGGTACACCCCGTTTGGCCACCCCCTGCTCTCACGAGGCGAGGGGTTAACTGGAATGATGTCCAGTACTGTAATTATGCCCCTGCTTCAGCACCAACTGTGTATCCCCCTGTGAATATGTATTGTTCCCATTCCAGTGTCTGCACCAACACATACACGGGGATCTATGCGAGAGGGAAAGGGTTAATGTTAATTCTGTGTTTATGGCCCTTTGTCCCTTTTCCCGCCTTTGCAGGCGCCATTTTGCAGTTTCTCCATAGGTCGCCAATGGGGCTCAATACAATCCTATGGAGATTCCGGTGATTTGGGCCCGTTTCCGTAGAAGACCTGCAGGTAGCGCTCGAGAGGAGGAGCGGTGGGTCCACATTGAAAGTGAATGGAGTAATGCATTTCAATGGGGATTCCTGGAAGCCGACCTCCGAAGACGAGCTGGCAGCTTGCCAGACCGCAAAACCACAAGAGCGGCAACATTGTCAAAAAAGAGCTTAGATCGCGCAATTGGCGTGGGAACTAGGGCCTCGGTCAAGTTCACGGCCAATTGGCGTGGGAACCTTTGTTCTAGGGCACCCAGAAATAAAATTCCTTTTGCCCCTAGATGTTAGGAATACCTTCACTTGACCCCAACAGGATCCGACAATTAATGGCGACGAGAAAGGGTCGCTCCGGCCAGGAGGGTCCTACTATTGAATCCCATGGCGGTGCCGGCCCATGCATTTCCTATGGAGGCGCCGGCCCTATTGATTTTAATGGATGGAAGCCGCGTGAAAAAACGGCTAAGTCAGAATGGGCAGAAACTTGGAACCCATAACTACGGTTCTGTTCAACCTAGAGGGCTGAGATTCGGTCACCATGTAGTCATAGTTCTGGCAGGATTGCATGGCAAATAGCAACCCTCTCGGGGCAACAGAATGGAGTCAGGGTAATGGTAAAATTTAGGTTTCTGCCATTGACTTGCATGGCAGAAAAAAGCCACTTTTGTAATGTGCTTTTAAACTGTATTTTTGTATCTCCGGTTCTGGGGGTCATGGAAGGCTGATATTTGGCCACTATGGCAAGGGTCCTCCGGTATGAGGACCTGGCAAATTTCAGCCTGCTCAGACCCACATAACGGATTATTTTAATATGTGTAGATATTAAAGAATGTATTGTATTTTGGGTCCAGGGTATAAGCCCGGGATGGCTAGAGCCCATATGGTATGTTAATGCTCAGGGGCGAGACAGGTGGTCTACAATAAATCCCCTGATCAAAGGCTCCCCTACCCTGCTTGTGTATGCTGGAACAAAACAGAGCAGGACGTGGGTACTTGGGATAAGTGTTGTGTTTCACACCTTGGGACAAAAGTTTTCCTGTCCCAAGCAGACTTTCAGACGCCGGTCTTGTGGGAGGGGGGCTAGGGAAATGAGCCCCTGATTAGAATAATGTCCACCCCTGTGGGCAGGAATTAATCTGCCTCTCAAGTGAGGTGGCAAAGGGTCATTTGGGTGGAGGTAATTGATGTCCAATGCCTGACACCCTCTGTGAACGTATAGGGCTGGAATCCCATATAAACCAGTGTAAATCCTATACCCATTGTCTTTCGTGCCTTTTCGTGATGTCTTCATTTGAACCTGTATTGCTGAATGAATTGCCAATCCTGTACCTGATTGCTTCATTGTCCAACCCTTAAGTAAGTGTCTATTTCTTGTCTGTTATTTGTATCATCTTGTGTGTTCTCCTTCTTTAAGGAATAAACTATATTTATTATATCTAAGTCGTGTTCAATTCAACCCTGATATTTGGTGTATATTATAACCTGTCACTAGCTACCGCGACACACCCGTTACACACGATATTCAGAAAGCCTCGATTACCTGTGATAGCAAAATTCCCAAAACAGGTAAGGTGCCAGGCGACGTGATGATCGCCTGTCTCAAAAGGGCTTACCCGGAGATTTATTTCAGCTGCAGAGAGAGAGCCGCCTCTGCCTGCGCATATCTCGCCAGCGATCAAAATATTTTAATATACATTTTAATACTAGTGTAGATGAGCAGGGGGTCTCCGGAGCAGAACCACGTTGATTTCAGGTCCAGGGACCCCTTGCTTCCTGAGATCCAGGCCCTGTTATGGGGTTCCGGTATCTCGGATACATTTTATTCCCAGGGTCACGTGACGCGAGCCATTTAAATACATAGGAGATACCGGCACCCCATAACGGGGCCTGTATCTCAGGAAGCAGGGGGTCCCCGGACCTTAAATCAGTGCAGTTCTGCTCCAGAGACCCCATGCTCATCTACACTAGTATTAAAATGTATATTAAAACAGATTCATTATCTTAGTGGCTAGCCGCTAAGGTAACAAAGGGGTACACCTCAATAGCCTGTTTCTTGGGGCAGAGGGGGTGGCTGAAGGGAGTAATAGTCCCAGGGAAGGTGGTTAGGCCTGCCTGGAAGGTTGTGGGAGGAGTTAACCCCTTCACTACCATAGCAGTGGGAACCGCTATGATAATGAAGGGGTTAACCAGTCCCACTACCCCCATGCTTGGGGCTACTACCACTTCACCCAATCCCTCTACCCCCAAGAAACAAAAAGGAACACAACAACCCTACTACCCACCTCCTCTACCCCCAACAACCCCCCCAAACACATACAGCAAGTAATGGGCAAAATTACTATTAGCCACATATGGATAGTAGTGCGTACTTCGTGTTTGTCAGACCTACAGCAGCTCAATACTAGCTCCGTTTGGTGCCGCGGCCAACGGAGCATATATATATATATATATATATATACTGTATATATATCATAAACAAAAGAAACAAAGAGTAGCGCTATCAATGTGATATGTGAGTTTTAGTGTAAAAATAAAAAATAAAAATTATTTGAATCTCAAAGTGCAGTGCCAGTGTAGTGATACTAAATCAATAATATGCAATAATTAGAGGTAAAATAATTAAACAATATTCTGTGAAAAAGAGAACAAACCAGTCCAAATGATGGAAACAACAGATGGGAGAACAAAATCCAGAAATTTGGAAATTGAATGTCAGTCACAGTATGGAGTACAAAAAGAAATAGGGATAGGGAGTGATCAACTTGAACCATACTAATTAACAAATAAATTCATCTGATAATTATAAAGTGGGTGCAAACTGTGAACTGAAAGTGAATCAGTAAGGTAAGGAATACAAAATAATTGTATCCCGGAGAAATTTCACTTAAATGCACACCACTAATTAAAATGTAACCTTTACTATTATTACTTAAAACATATATTACCGAGTGTTAATGTAACGGTGTTAAAAAATAAATTAAATAGAAATTAAACAAAGCACCAACAACCCCTCATATATATAACCACTCAAACACATTAGTAGTTGTAGGGTGGTGGGGATTGATGGTACAGTTCAGCAAGGTGGATTGGCCCACCAAAACCAGCAAGATAACACAGTCAATCTAATTGTAGTGATAATAGGAGAGTAACTAGTTAGTAAATCATAGTTGGTAGTTGCCTACTCCCAAAGAAACCACTATATTATAATACTAATGTAGAGTCCAATAGTGCCTGAAGGTAATGCTGGTAATTGCAAAGAGTATCAAAAATGTGCTAGCATTACCCACACCTCACTCTATATAAATACTATGTATATATATGTTATTGTTATGATAAAGTGAGGTAGCACAGCACAGAGTACCACAGAAACCCACAACAGTGGGCCTCTTATACCACAAAGTTAATATATACTGTGGTGAGTTGTCAATGTATACTGAGTGTGGTATCAGCACAATGAGTACCAGAAGGCACACTATTAGACTTCAGTGGTACTTGGGAGAGACAAAGTATATTCCCCTCACTATTTGAATACCTAGGAATACTTGATTAAATAACGGAGACTGATAACATCATCACGTGCCCAATGCACGTTTCCCTCCAGCTACGGAGCTTCTACAGGGACAATTTACAAGGGATCATACCTTGAAGAAGTCACTCACGTGACGAAACGCGTCGGACGTCGTGACGTAGTGATGCACTCAAATCATTACGCCAGTTGAGAGCTGTCTCGAGGTCTGCCAGCTTATACACTACATGAGGTGGTTAAGCAGAGGTTACTTCCGGGCTAAATCAGAGCAGAATGAGCGGCGTAAGGTGTTTCAGTGACTGGTTGCTGTGATCATGCTCCTGCGCTTTACACACGGAGTGTAAGAGTCTACATTTGGACACTTACCTGCAGCACTGGACGGTGCACCAGTTACCTGTGGATACAACCATTTCTCTTGCTGAGATAGAGGAGACGCTCTGATCATCTTCTATCCAGCCACGGATAAGAATCTGCTATCTACCACCTGTATACACCTATACCATACTATCTGGCTCCAAATCCTCCTGCAGTCTCTCACAGCTTAAAGATTGTCTCCCATGAATGTTATTTTATACATTGAAGTGAGTGCATGCCGTGGCGGCCACTCTCTTATTTTAAATAAATTGTCTTTTTACATATAATATTATGCCATGGAGCTGGCACGTCTTCTTGTCTTATATATATATAAATATATATATATATATATATATATATATATATATAAAATTAAATGTTATGCCATTCGGCTCTCTGATCTTTGGCTTACAGCTTCACTGAATAGCAGAGTAGAGACCTCTACTCCACGCTCAAGGTCGCATCGGGGCTCCGATAAGAACCGCTAGAAGCTGCACGCAGCACGCTGAATAGATCACGCTGAATAGATCAGCGTAACACTGACAGCCAGACGGGCTGTTTAAGTGCTAGTTACTGTGTAAGAGATACAACATTTCTTTTGGTTTCAATATACCACTGAAACCATTGCTGCTGTCATTTGCCAATCATATAATATACTGAGCAACAGTATTTACTTAAATCAGTACGAGGATACTGCTACATATAAATGATACTATATTTAGAGTTACTCAATTTACTTACCCGTGTTGGATGGCAGTAATTATATCTGACCATTTAGAATGACAGAATATTTGGCAAAACAGCAGCCTCTATAAGGGGGCGATTCACTATGCAGTGATAACTGCTTATAAGTGTAATAAATGCCCTTTACGTGCGATAGTGCCTGCTGCACGATTCACAAAGCAGTGATAACAGTGCAGTATCGCACTTAAAAACCCTTTTATCACCCAAAATATGTGATTAAAAAGTTCTACGATCTGGTAATCCTGCTGGTTTTTGCCAGTCAGCGCGATTCACAAAGAAGTGATAAGTAAATCGCACTGTAAAAACTCACCATTTCTTTTCACCAGCTGGCGCAAAAGCGATTGAGCCATGAATAAAAGCATTGTTTATGTATTTTTTCAGCACAGCATTAATACAATAGGCCCACGGTTGTCCGGGGGACCTCGGGTCTACCCCTTGGGTGTCTGGGGGCCCTCGGGTGAACCCTTGGGTGTCCAGGGGCCTCCAGGTGGTCCCTGTGGGTGTCCGGGGGCCTGACAGGGGTTCCCGTGTGGTCCCCGCGGGTGTCTGGGGGTCCATGGGTGGTTCTTCTTTCTTTTGGGGTGATCATGGCAAAACGCTTGTTAATGTATGTTTTGGTAGGGGTCCTATGTTTATATGGTTAGATATCCTGTTTGACCGGAATCCTAAAATATTCAAACTGTCCCGTCAGAAAAGTACTATAGCAACGGCAGCTGGGGGGATGGCTGAAAGGAAATAGCATTGTTAAAGACAACTGGCTTTTTGTTAAGTGCACATGGCACCTCGATACCGTGTGTGTCTGAATTATTCACTTGTCTCCGGACGTCTGCAGCTATCCTGTCCAGCACATTGAATCTGAAAGGGTCCTCCCGGGAGGCAGCCTTGAGTCCACAGGGGTAGACCTGCTACCGTACGGCGGAAAGCAGACCACATTTTCAGCACTCCCTTTGGATCTTGGAAGAGTCTGTACGTTAAAAGGGGATTCTAAACAAATTCCCACCAGAGGCCCTGAGATTTCGCCGATCACCAAGATACTGTAACAAGAAATTATTATCACTTCCCATTTTCCACTTGATAATTTTCACTTTATTATTCAAAGTACGTGTGTGTCACTGTTCACTGATGTTTCTTTGACACTGTTCAATGATATTTTCTGATAGTCACTCCTATCACTTTAACACTTTTTTAAAATTATACGTGTGTAAAAGCGCCTTTCCAAACCACATTTGGTTAACTATGTATATCTATAACCAGGGTTTTGTTTTCCATAGCTATAAGAAGAGCCATGCTTTGTCTTTCATTGCGTTATGGGTTAAGTGAAATTGTGTGTGTGTGTGTGTGTGTGTGTGCATGCAGAATAAGTTTTTCCCCTTCGAACGTTCATTAATGCTGAAACTGTAATTTCTTTCTTTAGCTTGGCCCCTTGTCTTAAGTATTAAACCCCCCCATGTGGAGTCAGAGAAAGAGATGTACCGGCTGTCGGCCTTGAGAAAGATGAGGTAGCTAAACACATGAGTTTTCTTTTTGTTTAATCTGCTAAAATAATATTTTCACATTATTTCTATGTATAGCTATAACCAGGAGTTTGTAGAAAAAAAGGAGTGAGCACTGCTAGTTTGAAAATAGGCTGGAGGCAAAAATAAGTACAAAATCTATTTATTAGGGCATAATAGCCAAAAAGGATAAAAATACTGAGTCCTCTGACCCGTTTCGCGACCTCAAGGCGCTTTAAATAAGCAGGGTTTTGTTTTCCATAGCTATAAGAAGAGTCATGCTTTGTGTTTCATTGCATTATGGGTTAAGTGAAATGATGTGTGTGTGTGTGTGTGTGTGTGTGTGTGTGTGTGTGTGTGTGTGTGTGTGTGTGTGTGTGTGTGTGTGGGTGTGTGTGTGTGTGCAAAATAAGTTTTTCCCCTTCGAACTTTCTTTAATGCTGAAACTGTAATTTCTTTCTTTAGCTGGGCCCCTTATCTTATCTATTAAACACCCCATGTAGAGTCAGAAAGAGATGTACCGGCTGTCGGCCTTGAGAACGATGAGGTAGCTTAACACATGAGTTTGTGTAACCAAGTAACTGCGAGAAAAACAAGATAATGAAAAGTATGATGTCCAATGAAGTAATAAGTGCTGACACTGTGATATTATCTATGCCCGCCCCTTCTTCTGGTATAAGAGATTACTTAGAGCCTACTGTTCAGTTCATTTATGTTACAGTAGATCAGACGCATGTCTTGATGTTTATGTGAATGTTACTCTTGCAAGCAGCCGCTGCAATAAAGTTTTTCAACAGATTATTTTTGCCTAAAAAGAATGTGTGGGACTGAGTTTTTCAATGACACAAGCAATAACATGAATAAGGGTGCTCAGCCAGTCATGAAGGTGGGGGTGGGGGAGGGAAGGTGGGGGGGAGGAGAAGGTGTGGGGGGGAGGTGAAGACGGAAGCGCGTGCACACGTCGGCAGGAAGTGCCATGTGTGCTTCTGGCCTAGGCGGGAGGTGGGTCGGGAGGGCTGAAATTGGAGGTGTATGGGTGACGGGGATGGGGATTATTATTTTCTTTCCCCCGTCCACCCGCTCCCTCCCCCGTTTGGCCGCTCCCTCACCCGTTCGGATGCTCCCTCCCCCATCCACCCGCTCCCCCACGGATCATTCCATGTGCGGGTGATGTTCCAAGGTGGCAGGTGAGGCAGGAGGCACAAAGGTGTGAGGCGGCGGGCCGGCGGGAGGCAGCAGGGGTGTGAGCTGGGAGGCGAGGCGGGAAGGGAGGCAAGGCTGGAGGCTCAGGGGTTTAAGGTGGAGGGCCGGTGGCAGGGGTGTGAGCTGGGAGGGGAGGCCGGAGTCTCAGGGGGTGAGGCAGCGGTCCGGCAGCAGGGGTGTGAGCTGGGAGGGGAGGCCGGAGGAACAGGGGTGATAGGCGGTGGTTTAGTAAGTTACCTGGGTGGGAGGCGGCGGCTGGTGCACGTGTGGTAGGCAGTCTTGGAGAGGCGCATGCGGTGTGAGGGTGGTGTGTGTGTAAGAGTGGGTTAGACTGTTAGAGCACACCGGCCAATGAGAGCCGTTGGGGGGGGGGCAGGTGGGCCAACAGACCAATTTGATTGGCCAGAGGCTGAGTGACAGACCGACGGACCAATCAGATTGCCCATAAGAACAGCAAACATACAACGTTTTCAATTATATATATATATATATATATATATATATATATATATATATATATATATATATACCTCTGCACGTAAACTTCAGTGTTCCACTTATCTACAAACAACAAAACAAAACAAAGCGCACAACACTCATCGTGAAAAAGTAATAAACAGTGTTTATAAATTAGGTAGTTCATGGTTAAGCGTACATCAAAATAGACTTATTCAGGCATATATAGCCACACCGTGGCAGTTACCAACAGATGCGACCAGGAGATGCAGGGATCTCGCTCCCCCTTCCGCACAATAAGCTGAGATGAGGTGGTAAACAGAGTACCGGACTGCTGATGTCTCTGCCACAGTCACAAAGTCCCGTACGTGACGTCGGTGCGTACGATGGAACTAGAGGAGTAGTTAACTCAATCCTCAAAGCAACGGGACTGTGAGACTACACCGCTACGTTGCTGATCCATGCGGATGTGCAGTGAGGTCTGCAGTAAGGAGGATACACGTTGCATTTGAGGATTGAGATAACTACTCCTCTAGTTCCATCGGACGCACCGACGTCACGAACGGGACTTTGAGACTGTGGCAGAGGCATCAACAGTCCGGTACTGTGTTTACCATCTCATCTCAGCTGATTGTGTGGAAGGTGGAGCGATCCCTGCAGTTCCTGGTCGCAGCTGCTGGTAACTGCCACGGTGGGGCTATATATGCCTGAATAAGTCTATTTTGATGTGCGCTTAACCTTGAACTACCTAATTTATAAACACTGTTTATTACTTTTTCACGATGAGTGTTGTGCGCTTTGTTTTGTTTTGTTGTTTGTAGATTATAGGGTCTTGGGCTACGTTTTACACAGCAGCAGACGCTCATCTACATTGGTAACACTTATTAATTTGATGCACTTTAATCACGTTTTTGGGTGTTTTTGATATAATTATTATCACTTATACACTTTTATTAAGTTAGAATTCTTGTGCGCACTTGTCTGTTTTCTTGTTTGTTCCACTTATCTAGTAGGAAAAAAACAACCCTTAATTAGAAGACAAGATATCCTAATATTGTGCAAATATTTTGTCTGGGAATCGATACAAATGATATGGTAAATAAGTGAATGTTATTGGCAGGGCGGCTGGTTATTATATTAGGGGCAGGCACTTGGGTTGGGCTATAAAAGCCTCAGGAATGTGGGACTGAGCTGCTAGATAGAGACATTAAACAGGCTTCAGAACCTCTCCGGGATCCAGACTTCCCACAGTACTGTTGTCATGAAGGTGATGCTGGTTCTGTTACTGGGTCTCACTGTAGCATTTGCAGACAGATCCGGAGAAGCAACACTACCTGAGAATGCTTCAGGAGATGGTAACTTTGGTCTTGTTCTTTGATTGCTGTAACTTATGGTGTCTGTCACTTCTGCGCTTATCTCTGTCTCTTTATCGTTATATGCTGCTCCAGCTGCACCTGAGGCTCTTACACCAAGACGTTCTTACATCCCTAACAATTGATAAATAGGAAAAGAACATAGATCTCTCTATACTGCACTCTCTCATACACTAGATTTGTAATGATAGATTTATTAATATTTAACATTTAGTAGGTATATTTTAAAGTATAATCAGAATATTTAATGTCACAAATATGTAGGTGATAATGTTATATACAGTGAATTGCACAAATAAAAATGTGATTGAACCGAGGAAAATAATGAAATTGTAATATCTCTTTATTTATAGACGTTGGTATATTGTGCATATAGCTATCTGAGCTGTTTGGACTCAGGCTGTTATCCTTAAGATAATCTAATATCTAATAAAATTTACAGATGAGAACAGTGATGGTAATAATATACTATCATCTATTTGTGTCAGTGTACATAGTGCGTATATATTTACAACTATGTTGGACAATATTTAATTATTAGCTTAATCAGTAATAGTTAAGCATTTATAGTCAAGTGTGTGTGTATTATATGATATGTTTGACTCTATAGCTTTTATATAGATATTTAGCACATTATGCTTTAATTTGATCCCCTGGTTAATGTAGAGTTTTTATTTACAATACAGTATCTGGAGGGCTCAGTTAGAATATAGACAATTATTCAGCAATTGCTAGAGATGTGTTTACATTATATCACCAAGTAACTGTGTATCATTACTATTGCAACTGTTACTTCATATAGACATGTTTTGTTTGTTCTTATGTAGTCTGGTTAGTATGTTACTAGATGGTTGTCCTCTATTAGCTGATTCTGGCCTTGAATAGTTAATAAAACGAAGATATATAAGCCCTGCGCTGCTATTTTAGTATATTGTAGGCTGTTAGGTATTGCACACGTATTTAAGCATTTGATACTTTGTTTCTTATTCTCCATCTGGAGCAAAGCTGAGTTGAGGAGCTAGTAGAATGTTAGTACGCCTCAGTATCACATGCTACTGACGAAATTACGTCAGGACGGCGACCAACACACGTTTCGCATCATATGACGCTTTCTCACAGGTCCCTAACAATTGTGTCCATATTTAACACTTTCACAGACATAAGGGCCAGCAGATCATTGCATAGTAAATGCATTTCTGGCCCCTGTTGCAGGAAATTCTGTACAAGCCCCTTTAAAACAAAAAATACAATTTCTCCATTGGCCGAGAGCTCACATAACTCAAAAGGAAGAAGTGTAAAATGCACCCAAGGGAAAGCGGATTTAAAACACGGATTTTGGTTGTGTGACCAAATCTCACAATTCTGGAATAAGGACGTTCCGTTTGTGAATAAAACTCTCATGGTAGATTAGAAAAATCTTATCTTGTGTTATTATTTGGGAATTTTGAAAAACAAAAAGATAAAGTGAATAAGCAATCATTCCCTAAATTAGCGATAGTGACAGTGACCGTGGCAAAAATATCTTATTTTAAGTAATTGGTTAGCACCGAATGCGCCTAACATAACAGAACTCAAACCGGAATGAATGTGGATTATGTTATATGATAGCAGAGATGCAATAAAAGATCGAGAGAAAGGAATTACAAAGTTATATAATAAATGGGAGAATGCTTTGAACTTCTTTTGACAACGCAAATAGCATAGGTAATAAAGGTGTTTTAGGGATCAAGGTGGATTGTATTAAATCACATGATAAAGTAGACAAGGTGTATATACAAGTATGGAAGAATAATATTTTCACATTATTTCTATGTATAGCTATAACCAGGGGTTTGTTTTCCATAGATATAAGAAGAGTCATGTTTTGTGTTTCATTGCGTTATGGGTTAAGTGAAATTGTGTGTGCGTGTGTGTGTTTGTGCGTGTGTGCAGAATAAGTTTTCCCCTTGGAACTTACTTTAATGCTGAAACTGTAATTTCTTTGTTTAGCTGGGCCCCTTATCTTATCTATTAAGCCCCCCATGTAGAGTCAGAGAGAGAGAGATGTACCGGCTGTCGGCCTTGAGAAAGATGAGGTAGCTAAACACATGAGTTTTCTTTTTGTTTAATCTGCAAAAATATGTTGCAAAATATATAACCAAGTAACTGCAAGAAAAACAAGATAAAGAAAAGTAAGATGTCCAATGACGTAATAAGTGCTGACACTGTGATATTATGTATGCCCGCCCCTTCTTCTAGTATGATTTAGCTTACATAGAGCATACAGTTCAGTTCATTTATGTTAGATCAGACGCATGTCTTGATGTTTATGTTGCAAGCAGCTGCTGCAATAAAGTTTTTCAACAGATTATTTTTGCCTAAAAAGTATGTGTGGGACTGAGTTTTTCCACGACACAAGCAATAACATAAATAAGGGTGCTCAGCCAGTCATGAAGGGGTTAAGAAAGGAATTTATAGGATAATTATTCACAATGTTATATAATCGATATTGTTACATTTACTAATAGCAAAATGAACACTGCTTTTCTGTTTCTGTTTCTGTACATGTATGATTTAATGTTGTATAATTTAATGTTTGGTCAAACAGTTATTAGATATGGAGATATACATATACTTAATGTTTTATCTGCTTATATGGAAACGGTATATGATGTAAACATTTTGTTATAAAATATAAAGTAAAATAGTATCCAATTTTTTAATATATTACCCATATTTCTCTGAGATACAGTATATGACAGGTACAGGATCTGACAGTGAAGTGATTAGGGAAGTATGTGATAGAGGAAAATTAAGAGTAAATGTCCCTTATAATAGAATAATATGTTCTTTAATTTGGTATTTGACGGCGCTGACACTTTACAACAATCACCTCTCTGCTATACTTAGTCCACATAGATTTACTGATATGAGCGACTTACTATACCACATACTCCTAATATACTCATTACCTAACGCACTTCCTACTACCACCCTCATACTGCAGTTAGCGCATGAACATTTACTGCTATTACCCTCTGCGACATATAATTCACATATGTAACACATGTACCGCCGCCCTCTGGGAGATACTGCTTCAGCTTCAATGTGTTATGGTGCGGCATACCTGTGAGGGTCAAGGGGGGCTGAGCTGTCTACGATGGGATGGAGACCAGGACAGGCTTTTGGTGACCTCTGATATTCTTTATCTGGTGTTCAGCGCCTCCAGCTTCAGTGGACTCCAGGGTTTCTGAAGGCAGTCCCCACCAAATCAATCATATACACCCCTGACCAATAGAATGGAAACTCAGGCAGGGGTGTGTAGAACAGAAGGGGGTTTATTTAGCAGTCACTGCAGTTCTTATACATATACAGCGGATGCAGGGTTCTCAGAGAATTCCAGGTCTCTGGATGATGCTGACTCTTCTAATGTGTAGAATTAGATGTTTCTGAGCCAGCCAGTCATGAGGGCCTGGCTGGCCTCTCTCTCCCACAGGGAGGAGACAGGCCACACACGTCCACTCTCTTGGAAGGGTGGGTGAGCATTCACTAACTTTGGCATTGCCTCCCAGAGGAACCAGAAGGGGAGGGCTCAAGATGTGTACCCTGATAGGTTACACACAGACTATGAGTCACCATCATCTCTGCTGTCACTCAGGGCAGAGCATGAGGGGGGTCAATTGCCCACAGGAATGCCTGTCACAGTATAGACTGCTAAGAACTTATATGACAGGGGGAAAAGAGAGGCAGGGTGGACTAATCATGTTACATGTACCGTATTTCATCGATTGTAAGACGCACCATCGATTTGGCCCTTACAATCGAGGAAAATTACTTTTTCACTTACCATGTTTCAGGAGAGGTCCCATGTCAGCAGAGGACGAAGCGGGCGGCAGCAGGAGTGGTCCCACGTCTGCATATGGTTGAAGATGGACAGCGGGCGGGTTTGCGGCAGCAGGACAGGTCCAAAGTCTGCAGGTGAATGAAGATAAGAAGACAGCGGGCGTGTGGTGGGGTGCGGCGGCAGGAGATCATAATAGCAGGAGAGCTGAGCAGGAGCAGAGCGGCATAGGGGAACGGTTTGGAAGGTGCACTGTAACCGGAAGTCAGACACTGGTTAACTTCCGGTGTTACAGTGTGCACCTCCCAAGCCGTTCCCCTTTGCCGCTCTGCTCCTGCTATTATGATCAATTAGCCACCTTCCGCCACCGCACACCCGCTGTCATCTTATCTTCATTCACCTGCAGACTTGGGAACTGTCCTGCCGCCGCCACCGCACTCCCGCCCATTGTCCATCTTCAACCATCTGCAGACGTGGGACCTCTCCTGCCGCCGCCGCACACTTCGACCTCCGCTGACATAGGATCTCTCCTGAACCATGTTAAGTTTTTTTAATACATCGATTCTAAGACGCACCTCGATTTAAGACATGTGAAAATCGAAAAAAAGGTGCGTCTTAGAATTGAGGAAATAGGGTGTATGTAACATGGCTGGACCAGATTGTCTCTCTGCCTCCTGTCACGTAAGTCATTTGTAGCTACAGGCTGTGATAGGCAATCCAGAGGCATTTGACCCCCCTCATTCTGACTCCTTGAGTGACAGAAGTGGTGGTGACATAGGAATCTGTGTGCAGCCTACCATGGTGCATATCCTGTGCCCTCCCCTTCTGAGCCTCAGGGAGGAAGTGCAAATTTGTAGTCAGTGCTGATCCAACCCTTCACTCACTATTGTTACTCTCTCTACCACACACATTGCTATTTCATTTATTAGAGTTCTCTCTGGTGCAGACTTGAATACCTCCATTACTACCACCCATCTCTTTGGTATTTTAGTATATTTTAATGATATTTCTCCCATTCCAGTTAGTATTCCATCAATATTCCTAATAATCTCAGAATCAGCATAGGAAGTGTTTTGGTAATCTCTAAAAAAATAAATAATAAAATTAGACTTTATTCATATAACATTTATTCTTTGTATTTTTTGTAGGAAGCACAAAAGATACAAGACGGGTCAACAAATACTACGAATCTTTTAATTTTATATGTCCGGATCATCAAAGCATCAGCTTAATAATAAGGTAACAGTGTTCCCATGCGATAGTGGGATTCAGTGTTCATTAGCGTCAGAGTAGCTGTATTAGTTCTGGAGAATACTAGATAATTTTGCAGGAAGAGACACATTTTGATGGACCAGCATGAGAGCTTGTCATAGATATAGCTCATTCATCAGCACTCGCGTCCTCACTTGCAGATAGACAGGTCCCTCTGACAGCAAAGGGGTTGTTTTGTGTTGCATTGGTACATAGATCTGGCTGGATCCAGTAGAAGGTCTTTTTGTTACTAATGGGTATGAGTGACAATCAGAGGCAGTTTAACCACTAAGCAACTGGGAATTCCATTTAGCAGCAGGGCTGCCAACAGCGGGAGAGAGCTGGGACTACTGTCTTGGACCCGGTGAGTCAGGGGGCCCGAGTACCCTGCCAGTGGCACTAGCATGTGTCAGTTCTGCAGAGGTGTCTCTCAGAGGGGACTTGCTGGAGGCTGGTGGAATTAACAGGAACCTCTGTGAACACTGTCTGTCAGGCACCTCTGCGAGCCTTTCTGGAAGTCTTCCAGCAGGGCCCCTCCATCCTCCAAGGCTGCAGGTAAACACACTCTGTCCTCACCCTCCACTTCTGTCATGGCCCTACCTTCCCACCAGACCCATACCTCATTCTCGTTTCTTCCCCCTCCTGGGTACATAACTACGCCCCCCCCCCAACAGGACAATGAGAATGTACAATCAGTATAATATTCTCCTTTTGAATGTAAAATAAATCAGTAATTATAAATGTAGAATTTTTATTTATTCTAATGCACAATATTCATTTTTGAACGTTAATTGTGTAGAGGGGCGCTAGGCTAAATGGTCGCCGAGGGCGCATAATACCCATAGACCGACCGTGGATACTAAATACTTGCCATGACATCATCTTTGTGTTCCTCCAGTCAGCATGATGATGGCTACAAGGACGAACTCTGGGAACTTGGCTGCAAGAAAGCCTTCAGCGAACTTTCATTATGCAACTGGACCGACGACATCGGTGTCTTAAATGAACAGTGGCAGTTCGCGTGTCTGGATGGCAAGGTCATAACTGGCATGGACAGTTACTTCGATTTGAAAAAGAAGGAAAGGAGGTTAAATCACATGCTAGAAAATCCTTCATTTTAATGTAATTGGCTTCCTTCGAAAAATTCAATCCCCTGTAAAGTCATTTATTTTATTTGTTTGTTTGCAGTGAAAATTAATATGTTTCTAATTTTGTTCTTCCCCGTGTTATTCTAATCTGAGCTGTTACTTATTGTTCTTCTATCTCTTTGGCGAATGATGGCTGCCTACTTAATGCGCACAACACAAGAAACAATAGATTTGCAATGTACCTTTTATATACAAGGGCATACAGTGTTGAGGAGATACAGTAGTTAGTTTTTCTAACTCCAAATATGCTCTATCCCATTTTCATTCTTCTATTGATTATATTCAAAAAAGTGTCCATTGCTGACCACGGCAGACATAGCTATCAACTTGACAAAAGTATCGGGGCGCAGAAAAGAGGGAAAGAATCACTAGGGGGTCTATGCAGTAAGCAGCAAAAAAATGCATTCGCCAGTTTTTGAACTAGCCATGTTTTTGGCGTGTTAAACTCGCTGTATGCAGTAAGGGCCGAGTCCCTGGCGAATGAATGCGCCACCACCATTTGATATAATGGCGAGTAACCGGTGGCGAGGCGGCTGCCTGGCGAGAAGCTGCTGAGAAGCCGTCCCCTGCCGAGATGTGTTTGCAGCAGAGAGAGATCCGTTGCTCTCTCGGCGCAAACATCGGCATATTATAAATTATTTTATATACAATTTTATTCATAGTGTACATGTGCAGGGGGTCTCCGGATCTGAACCGCATTGGTTTTATGTCCGGGGACCCCCTGCTTCCCGAGATACAGGCCCCTTTATGAGGTGCCGGTATCCCTCTGCATTTAAATGTCCCGATCACGTGACCGCAGAATGTAAACAAAGCAGAGGGATACCGGCACCCCCTAAAGGGGCCCGTATCTCGGGAAACAGTGGGTCCCCGGACCTAAAACCAAAGCGGTTCAGCTCCGGAGACCCTCTGCACATCTACAATATGAATAAAACACCCATATCAATACACAATCATTCCTTACCTTTGCAGCAATGTGCTATGGTAACGAAGCAGCAAGAATATATTTTTAATAATACTGTACAGTGAGCACGGGGTCCCCTGAGCTGAACCGCATTGCTTTGTGGACCAGGGACCCCCTGCTTCCTGAGGTACAGGCCCCGGTATGTGTGATCGGGTGGACAGTGTCACCGCCATGTTTATAGTGTCCTATACGCTACGTGCCCGCAATAAAGATGGCGTCGACACTGTAACCGATGCCCCAAACCGGGGCCTGTAACTCGGGAAGCAGGGGGTCTCTGAGCCAGAAATCAATGCGGTTCAGTTCAGGGGACCCCCTGCTCCCGCCCAATATTATTAAAATACATTAATGCTGCTTCATTACCATAGCGGATAGCTGCTAAGGCAATAAAGGGGTTAACACATAATAGCATGTTTATTGGGGACAATTGCCCCCAATAAACATTGCAATACACAACATACAATACAGTAATGGGCAAAATTAATATGATCCACAAATGGATAATAGTACAGTTGTCCATTTAAAATACATAAATAACAATAAATACATTAAATACATATAGCACTCACCCATGTCCGGCTGCCACGATGAAGGCCATCCTCATCTTCATCCTGCCCAAGCCCCATCCGCTTCTGCAAAACAGAAACAAAAATAAAAACATCCAATGTAATGTCCCCTAAACCCTTAATCACCATAGCGGTTATTAACCGCTACAGTCATTAAGGGGTTAACCCACCCTCACCCACATACCCTACCCCACTACCCCCCCACCCTGTGAGGCCTAATCACCCTCACCCACTACCCACAAGGGAGGCCTACCCACATACCCTTGGGGCCAATATCCCCTCCCCGCACCCCAACACATACAGTACAATAATGTGCCAAATAACTATTATCCAGATAGGGATAATACATTATTTGGCCATTATTAAACACATTAACTAGCATAGTAAAATAAAGAAAATTCGACTGACCTCATCAATAAGAAGGCCCCGTCGCCAGCATCATCCTTGTGGTCCGTTGCCAAAATAATACATAGCCAATACATTGCAATGACATTCACATATCAATGAACCCCTTAATCACCTTATTGGATACTAACCGCAAAGGTAATTAAGGAGTTAAGCCATCATGGCCACATACCCACCCTTCACCCATTCCTTTGTACAGTGGCTTCATCATGAAAAAAAAAATTACAATAAAATAAAACATTATACATATATATATAAACACATGATGAACCAATATACAAATAAATGTCTCAGAGTTAACACAAACATGCTCCAATAAAAATACCACTTATCCCTAACATCCTCAATGAAATACAATGCTATTTCCTAAACAAATCACATGTAATCATCCAATCTAAAGCCTCAAATGCCACTTAAAACATTGCATTTACATTGTATACATGCTGCATAAAATGTAAGCTACATGTAGACGCTGCAAATCAATGTTAACAAGACAATATTCCAAATAAAATAGCATTACATCAAAAGAAGTATACAATGTAATCCAATAAAGTCACCATCAATCAATTTGCTACATTAATTACATCCCAAAACAATTAAAATAGCATCCATACCAATTACACAATTAACTATAGCAACCGTTAAAGAGAACAAGTTACCATCATACAAAATAGGACACCAAAAATTACAATATACAAAAGCAAGCCTCACCATGACCTAAAGTACAGCATAGAAGCACAAAAATTACATCTATCTAGTTATAAAATACATTGAACACACATCAATGCATAGCAGCATAGCCAAAATCATTGAACATAGTGGAAAGCAAGCTTTTAAAACACTATCATTTCTTACCCTGTATGTATATATCTCTCTAGACATACATACATTCATACATACAGTGGCAAGAAATGATGTACAATAAAAAAAACCAACACATGTAAAAAGCAACAAAAAACAGTTACATTAAATACATTTCTTTAGTTCACTTACCATTACTTGACCCACTCACCGACTCCCATTGAACAGCTTACTCACGAACCAATCCACGAACAGGAACCCATAAAATAATAAACCAGAAAATAATAAACATTAAAATAATAAAACACAACAATCCACGGGTCTTCTACTTGTAATCCATCTTCATCTGTATTCTTGTTTCTTCTATCTTCTTCCGGGGTCTTCCTCCCGTCTGCTGCCACGGCCTGGTCTTCTATCTTCTCCGGAGGTCCTTCCTCCTCGGCGTCTGGCTTCAAAATGAGACGACATAGGCTTTTAAAGGCCTATGACGTCACATTTTTGTCATGGTTCCCAGGGCCCTGATTGAGCCGTGAAAACCATGTGTTTTGGCCGATAAAAAAAAAATGATGACGTCACTTAAAGGCAATGAAAGCACAGCCAATCAGAATGGCTTTGCTTCAATTGCCTTTAAGATGACGTCATTAAAACAAACATGGCCGGCCTCACATGGTACGGTAGCCAATCAGAGCGTGGGAACTCCATCCCAAGTCTGATTGGCTCTAGTAGACCATGTGACAGAGGCTTCGGGGAGAACGGATATGACATCATTGGTTCTAGTACCATGTGACAGGCTTTCAATGACGTCATATCCGTTCTCCCCCAAGCCTCTGTCACATGGTCTACTAGAGCCAATCAGAGATGGGATGGAGTTCCCACGCTCTGATTGGCTACCGTACCATGTGAGGCCGGCCATGTTTGTTTTAATGACGTCATCTTAAAGGCAATTGATGAAAAGCCATTCTGATTGGCTATGCTTTCATTGCCTTTAAGTGACGTCATCATTTTTTTTTTATCGGCCAAAACACATGGTTTTCACGGCCCAATCAGGGCCCTGGGAACGATGACGAAAATGTGACGTCATAGGCCTTTAAAAGCCTATGTTGTCTCATTTTGAAGCCAGACGCCGAGGAGGAAGGACCTCCGGAGAAGAAAAAAGACCAGGGCGTGGCAGCAGACGGGAAGAAGACCCCGGAAGAAGATAGAAGAAACAAGAATATAGATGAAGATGGATTACATGTAGAAGACCCGTGGATTGTTGTGTTTTATTATTTTAATGTTTATTATTTTCTGGTTTATTATTTTATGGGTTCCTGTTCGTGGATTGGTTCCTGAGTAAGCTGTTCAACGGGAGTCGGTGAGTGGGTCAAGTAATGGTAAGTGAACTAAAGAAATGTATTTAATGTATCTGTGTTTTTTGTTGCTTTTTACATGTGTTGTTTTTTTTTATTGTACATCATTTCTTGCCACAGTATGTATGTATGTATGTATGTATGTATGTATGTATGTATGTATATATGTATGTGTGTATGTATGTCTAGAGAGATATATACAAACAGGGGAAGAAATGATAGTGTTTTAAAAGCTTGCTTTGCACTATGTTCAATGATTTTGGCTATGCTGCTATGTATAGATGTGTGTTCAATGTATTTTATAATTAGATAGATGTAATTTTTGTGCTTCTATGCTGTACTTTAGGTCATGGTGAGGCTTGCTTTTGTATATTGTAATTTTTGGTGTCCTATTTTGTATGATGGTAACTTGTTCTCTTTAACGGTTGCTATAGTTAATTGTGTAATTGGTATGGATGCTATTTTAATTGTTTTGGGATGTAATTAATGTATGCAAATTGATTGATGGTGACTTTATTGGATTACATTGTATACTTCTTTTGATGTAATGATATTTTCTTTGGAATATTGTATTGTTAACATTGATTTGCAGCGTCTACATGTTCCTTACATTTTATGCAACATGTATACAATGTAAATGCAATGTTTTAAGTGGCATTTGAGGCTTTAGATTGGATTATTACACGTGATTTGTTTAGGAAATAGCATTGTATTTCATTGACAATGTTATGGATAAGTGGTATTTTTATTGGAGCATGTTTTTGTTAACACTGAGACATTTATTTGTATATATTTTCATCATGTGTGTGTATATATATATATATATATATATATATATATATATATATATATATATATAAATATATATATTTATTTCATGATGAAGCCACTGTACAAAGGAATGTGTGAAGGGTGGGTATGTGGCCATGATGGCTTAACCCCTTAATTACCTTTGCGGTTAGTATCCAATAAGGTGATTAAGGGGTACATTGATATGTGAATGTCATTGCAATGTATTGGCTATGTATTATTTTGGCAACGGACCACAAGGATGATGCTGGCGACGGGGCCTTCTTATTGATGAGGTCAATCGAATTTTCTTTATTTTACTATGCTAGTTAATGTGTTTAATAATGGCCAAATAATGTATTATGCCTATCTGGATAATAGTTATTTGGCACATTATTGTACTGTATGTGTTGGGGTGGGGGGAGGGGGTATTGGCCCCAAGGGTATGTGGGTAGGCCTCCCTTGTGGGTAGTGGGTGAGGGTGGTTAGGCCTCACAGGGTGGGGGGGAAGTGGGGTAGGGTATGTGGGTGAGGGTGGGTTAACCCCTTAATGACTGTAGCGGTTAATAATCGCTATGGTGATTAAGGGTTTAGGGGACATTACATTGGATGTTTTTATTCTTGTTTCTGTTTTGCAGAAGCGGATGGGGCATTAGCAAGATGAAAATGAGGATGGCCTTCATCGTGGCAGCCATACATGGGTGAGTGCTATATGTATTTAATGTATTTATTGTTCTGTATGTATTTTAAATGGACACATTCACTATTCTCCATTTGTGGATAATAGTAATTGTGGCCATTACTATACTGTATGTTAGGGGGTATAGGTGTTGTTGGTGTAATATATATATATATATATATATATATATATATATATATATATATAAATATATATATATATTTATATATATATATATATATATATATATATATATATATTTATTTAGTTAGTTAGTGTGGGGCTGTTGTGTGTGTTTTATTTTTATTGTGGGTAGCGGGGGTGGTTGAAGGTGGTATTTGCCCCAACGGTGGTTTGTTTACGGCTTGCGGGTGGGTAGCGGGAGGGTTTAACCCCTTTATGGTCGTGATGGGGTAAAGTGCACCCGCAACCCCCCCGGAAGCCCTAAACAAACAACAAGGGCCAAATACCCCCTTCACCCACCCCCGCTACCCACAATAAAGCTGGCACGGTGGCTTAACCCCTTCATTGCCTTAGCGGTTAGCCGCTAAGGTAATGAAGTGGCCTTTAAAAGCATTTTTCCTGCCTCGGATGCATGCCGGGGGGCTCCAGTGCTGGTATTAATGGTATCAGCTCAGGAGTCCCCCGGCATCAATCCCAGCCAGGAAAAAGGCCAGAATATTTTCTAAGTGCCGATCTGCCGCTCATCCGAAGTCTCTAACCATCAACTTGCCAACTTTTTTTGGCGTGGCTGATTCGGCATAAAAACGCCATTCTAGAGTGGCAAATAGCGGCGCAAAGCTACTCGCCACTGCTAGAATTGAGCGTGGCGGATAACATGTCTATTTTAGGCGAAAAGTGGCTTCTCGCCTCGCCAATGGCGGGGAAAAAAAAACCGCCAAAAAAATTGGCAGCTTTTTTGATTCTCGCCACTTTTTTGCCCCTTACTGAATAGGGTTGGCATTTTTGGCGAGAAACTGTCGAGAAGTGCCTTTCCGCCGCTTACTGCATGAGGCCCTAGGTGTTCAAAAGGCATATAACATTTTATAGTAGCATAAAAAAGTACAAGGACTTACAATAAAATAAGGATCTTATTGATCCAAATACACCAGGCAGGTATAAACCACAACTGGAGCTCCGTGGTCCATAAACCCCCCGCCTCCAGATCGCAGATGGTATGTGCCGAGAGGAAGTTCCAGACCGGCATCCACTTGTAGTCTTCCCTGTACGCGTGTAAGCAACGCTAGGTCTACAGCATCATCACGTTTGTACGCAGCATGCAAATTGGCTCGCCTACGCATTTCGTGTCACGTGGGACACTTCGTCAGGGCAGCCACAATGCTCGTTGGAGCTAACTAAATACAGCAAGCTGACCAATGGGTAACATTATAACTCGTCTGGAAAATGATATCGTCAGCCTTCCAATTAGTAAATAGATCACAGCAGCATACATAACAACGATTAACATCCATATAATATAAAAAACAATTTATACATAAAACATGAGACACATGTTAATGAAAATTAAATAAATAACCATAATAATAATATTAGATAATAAAAAGTATATATATAAAAATAATCAGAAAAATGCATATATTAGACCAAAGTGTAAAAACTGCATACCTGTTACACATTGATATACAAACCTCTAGTCATAGACAGAATTACAAGAGTTGCAATATGCATAAGACGATCTCAGAGCTATCAATCAATATATAAAAACAGATGATTGTGCTAAAGCTCTGTAAACATTTGCACTTCCAGCATGTTAGTAATATGATTACATGGTGTAATAGTGATATTACACATTAGCTTGGTGTTATTTATCAAAGTTATGGAAATGTAATTTTGACATTTTATAAAGTAGAATAACCAAAATCATTGTCACATAAGAACTTTGTAATTCTAGCATATTAGAGATATGGTTTGGTGGTAATGTTGCACCTTAACATGGTGATATTATCCATATTGTGAGAATATAATTTCATATAATATAGTATTACATTTATGAAGTCACCATACTCGTTGTCACACAGGTGAGGTAATGACATAGTTGCCAATATCAGAAGCTCATATAAGAGGCGTATGATACTTGTAGTAAAATGCGTATACAGTATATGTTTCTTAAGACAAATGTCTAATCTAATATAATATACCATTTTGGAGATATTAAAAGGGAAATCACAGCATATGTATTCACTAGTTTAAATGAATGACTTGATGTTCAATTAAATGTCCACTAAATTGTACTAATGGACATATTAATAGGGAAATCTCATTCAATGCTAAAGCTATAACAAGATAAATCTCTGAAAGGTCATGGTACTGTCATGGATAGAAGCAGACAAGAAGGCAGAGAGAAGAGAGAAGAACCATATCTTCTACTGAAACTTCCCATCATACCAACAATAATAATGAAAATGATTATTTATTAAGTCCCAAGATAAGGAAATTACTTAAGGAAAGGGGCTAATTCGATATGTTCATTGAGACCACCAGGAGACATGCTGCCTAGAGTGAACTTCTGATGGCCAGCGCGCATTTAATACTGTCTGTATCAACTTTGTCAAGCTGTATTCCAATATATATGTGTAACCCTCCTTGCCCGGCATCCTAATGAGTTTAAGTGCCTACAGTACTACATTGGCTTACTCAGTCTCTATTACCTTGTCAGGGTGCTGGATTCATGCAGGTCGGGCGTTGGTAATGCAATGATGGGCGCCAAGAACTTTATTCATACTAACAGCAGCTTTATTTATCAGTTGATAAAGGCTTAATCACAACATATATGTTACACCTGGTATATTCACTTTAGTGTTTATTATTAGTGCTTTCTGTATTCTCTTCCCTAGCTGCACCCAATCTCGGCCCGCTAGGGAGATGTTATTGACTCCTTATGGGTTACCTAATTGATCCCTCTGCTCGGGTACTGAATGCCATCTCATGTCCTTCTGGGTGAGAGTCAGCTATGGACCTTCCGATTGGGCTGATCCATGGGGGCTGCAGCTTGGGAAACATATTCTAGGCATAGTCTTCCTCTATCTGAATCACGGGAGCCATTACTGAGGACGCTGTCTGGGTAGGGCACAGTTGCTAACTATAAAACAATAAAGGGGATAATTACCCTATATCCTAAGCTATAGAATCTATTTTCTAAACATATAAACACTATTCACAGTGAGATCCCTCCTCTGTGACACCTCCAGGGAACTGCTTTCCAGAAACTTCTCTCTCACTATATATATATATATATCCTATGATGACATTCCTATCACCATGCAGAAGTGGCTGGGCGATTCTGCCTAGTCACCCAGAACAATGTGTTGGGGAAAGGGGCGTTACTTTGTGTAGGCCCACATAGTTAACCCTCTAAAGCTATAGTATTCCCTAGGGGTGTTTTGTTAATATTTGGAAGATACAAGACAATCTTTCAAGGGAACCTTCCCCTATGCCACAAGACAAAATTACCATCGTTGGACACACATGGTAGTTGACTGCCTTCCAAAAGACATCAACAGACAAATAGGGAGAATGAGTGGTTCAGAGAGTAAAGACACTGAGTGGCACTGAGTGGGGGAACCTGGTTCAATTCCCGGTGTCGGCTCCTTGTGACCTTGGGCAAGTCACTTTATCTCCCTGTGCCTCAGGCACCAAAAAAACATAGATTGTAAGCTCCAGGGAACTGTGCCTGCAAAATGTCTCTGTAAAGTGTTATGTAAAACTAGCAGCGCTATACAAGAACATGCTATTATTATTATTATTAAATAACATCCAAAAGTAAGATGGGAGGATGCAATCAGAAAGTTTGTTGGATTAACATGGAGAAGAGAGTCTTGCAACCGCAATACATGGAATATCATTGGTATGGCATTTAATCCAGCAGCAGATCAACAATATGTAGACCCCTATGCCTCAGGGAAACTATGCATGCTGCTGTACCTGTTTGCTCACAGAAGGCCTAAGCCTCTGCTGCTGGGAGCTTGGGGTGAGCTCTTTCTCCTTTTTGGTGCAGCGCCTCCACCTACGAAGGATTCCAGCATCGGTGGGATAGCCCCTCACAGGAACCAACACACAGAAATAGTAATACTCCACACCAAATATATAACTAAGCTTTAATGTACATAACACTACACACATATGACACACATTAACTGTACCAACAAATACCCCCAATGACCCAACACTTGGTGGTTCCCCCAAAGTACTGAGGGTGCCGTGGCACCAATACCCCTTGTGTTCTGTCCCAGCAAGTCCCCACCCTTGTGTGAGGTAGCGCTACCCCCTGTGCATGTAGGTGCACGTTGGGTACCTGCCTGGGTACTCTAGTACACGCAGACACACGCAGGGCTCACAGACACCCATGGGGACCACCCAAGTGCACCCAGACACCAACAGGGACCACCCGAGGACCCACAGACACCCACGGGGACCACCTGAGGACCCCCAGACACCGGTGGCCTCTGGTATCAATCATGTGGGGGTAGAGGAGGTGGGTATTAGTGTTGTTGTGTTTTTAATGTTTATTGTGGGTAGCAGGGGTGGGTGAAGGGGGTATTTGGGCCTTGGTGGGTTGCGGGAGGGGTTAACCCCTTCATTGCCTTAACGGTTAGCCGCTAAGGTAATGAAGTTGCCTGGAGATGCATTTTTATTGCATGGAATTCATGCGGGGGTCTCCAGTGCTGATATTAATGGATATCAGCTACGGAGCCTCCCGGCATCACTCTGATGCAGAAAAAAAAGCATTTTTGTTTCTAAGTCCTGTCTCGCTGCCTCTCAGCAGCTTCTCACCAGCATCACGCCAAATTTTCCTGGTGTGAGGATTTTGGGAGAAACTCATCATTCTTGAGCCGCGATTCGCCTCGATAAGCTAATCGAGGCTTCTAGAATTGCATGAGTTTCAGAACCTGCCGATAAGTGGCTTATCGCTGGTTGCCCGGCGATTTTTTTATGACGGCTGAAAATTTTTGTGATTCATGCCTTTATCGCCCATTTATTAAGGCTTACTGAATAGCAGTAGGCATTTTGGCTGATACGTGCTTGATAAGTGGCTTATGAACGCTTATAGCATAGGCCTCTTTATGTTCTTTATGTTTTATATTGGCATAGCAGTTTATTTCATTTAACACTTGTATTTGTTACCCTATAGTTATTGGTACTGTGATTAGTACTGGCCAGGTTTATATTCTCAGTCTTCACAAATGATCTCACATAATATCACTAGCTGCATTTAATCCATCACTGTTTGAGTACAACTATGTGAGTGACTTTATAGTCATTAGACCCACCTTTCTTGCTTGGTTTGACCTAGGCATGGTCCGTTATCTATTTAATTTGTGTGTATATATATATATATATATATATATATATATATATATATATATATATACAGTGTTCGACAAACCTATACATTTGTTCGCCCCGGGCGAGTGGATTTAACCCCCGGGTGAGTAAATATTGGCCCAAGCAGCACACGTTTGGTACTAGGTGGCGAGTAGATTTTTTGGTGATTTGTCAACCACTATATATATATATATATATATATATATATATATATATATATATATCATATACATTTTAAGTAATGGTGGATGAAAAAGGCAACAAAAACCCTCCACTGTTAGCATATAGCAAATAAAGAATATTACTTGTGAGCACATTTACATGTCCTAGACAGGTCTGCAACCCGGCCTTTCAACCATTATCACCTAGCATACAGTGCTCCCACTGCAGCAAGGGATTCTGGGAAATTACATGCAAATGAGCACACGTCACCTTTTGCCTGGGAAATCCAATCACATAGATATACAATATACAGATACAGATTATATTATATACATTATATATTATATTATATACAGATTATATATTATATAATTATATATATATATATATATATAATCTTATGGACAACTCTTTCGTATGAAATATTTATCTCAACATTATACACAAACTGTACCTTTAACCAAGGATTCCTGTTTGATTTTTGCCTTGCCATCAGACAGTGCAGAATATTGGTTTCATACTGGACAATATATCAGCTAAACGTCAGAAGTCTCCCTCATGATAGGGACGGTTGGGACAGTGTGGTTGGGTTACTGGTAGACGTTGGGTTGGTAACTCTTCGAATGACTGTCTTCTTCTCCAGGTGGAAGTATTACTGCTGCAGCGGGGGGGTGAGATTCGACTATGACTGCCAGTGGAGCGAATACGTCAATAGTTTTGATGCTTACATGAGATGGGAAGCGCCCACTCATTACTACCTTGTAGGAATAGCCAGTTTCCATGATAAATTAAATTGGTAAGTATGTGTCTCCTGCAAGGGGAATCCCTTTTGGACGTGAATGTATTTTTACTCTTTCAGTTTTCTTTCCGAAACAGCCATCACTTTTGTTTTTGTCTTCTTGATTTACATAGTATCAGCACCGGCCCACACTGCTCATCACATTCTGACACTAATATGTTTGTGGGGAACTGAGTTTAAGACACTTTTTCTAGGGATCAAACAGACACTCCTTACAGTAATTATGGAATGATTAGGAAATACTCATTGGGAATGGATCGATACTCATTCCTACATCTATCTTTTATTCAAAGCTGAATTATTTGTTGTAGAGCAAGTATCAATTATTTGTATTTACTTAAAGCACCAGCCTGTGCTGCCTATTTCTTTTAGGTTTTTTTTTTTTTATATTACCTAAACTAGAGCCGATTTATTGCTCGGGCGCTATGGTCAGCCTTGCACTTGCGGCCTCCAGGAAGCTGAAACGTCATCAAGAGCTGATATTGTGGCTTTCAATTGGTGGCCCTGGTGCCATATACAGTATATGTCGCTTTTGGTATCACGCACAGACACAAGAAAAGTACAAATATGCCAGGAAAGTTGCGGTCTCCAGAGAGACCTAAAGATCAGGGAACAGTTCAGGGGGATTGCCCCAAGATCAGGTACAATTAAATATATATAAATACATACACAAAAAACTGGGTACTGCTGCTTTAACCTTTTCAGTGCCGGGGATCTTGCGGCACGATTGACATCCACTCAACTTTTTGCTCTTTCGGGTCATGTGATTGCACCGGGAGCTATCACATGCTGCAACTTGCCCCGGATGCTGGAAATAGAAGTGGGCGGGATCCACTTGTATTTTGATCGGGTTAGCTGGTTCACCCCCTAGAAAATGAGTCAGTGCCGATAACATACCTGATAAGTTATAGGGTCCTCTGGCATGCCATGACCCATGCCATACTAGGTATGGTATGAGAGCACTGTAAGGGTTCCATACAAAACCCCACAAAACACTGCCTACAGGTGTTACCGCGGCTCATAGCAACATGCCGTGGCTAGTTGGGGGGGGGGCTGGAGATGCAGCCACGGCCGGCACAATGCCGGTAATATTTTACGGAAAGCAGAACCGCGGCAAATGGGGATTGTGAGAAATTCAATCAGGTTACATGTGAATGTAAAGATAGAAATAGAAAGAAATTGAAGTTAGCTGCAGCTTTATAGTTCCAGGTTTCTGCACTATTGTACTGACTGCTCATTTTAACTTGAAGATTTCCCAGTCTGCGGCAGTCACTGTAAATACATTTTCTTTGCCCCACAGGAAAAGACGTTGGCAATACCGGTACTGTGCTATGTAACCAAGAGGAATCGTCCGCCGGAGCTAAACGTAGTTTGCCGATACATAATCTGACCAGTGATTGTGCATATGATATTTGTGCTTTGGACGCTATTGTGCCACTAATTTCAAATTAAACATTCAGATCCTCCTATAATAAATGATGGAATCAGAAAGTGTTGTTGTTTATTGTGACGAAGTTACATAGAAACATAGAATTCCACAGCAGATAAGAACTAGTGATTGATGTAAATTGTGCTGAAATTCTAATTCGCTGTGTAACTGGTGTTTCTTAGTCAATTCAAATTTTCGCAAATTCATCTTAGTTCAGAAAAAGGCACCTCTATAAAAAAATAATATATATATATATATATATATATATATAGTCAGATAAGGCAGTTGGCACTCCAATAGGTGCTGGAAAGCCACAGGTGCACGTCCCATATAGAGAATGTAGTTATACGTTACCGTTCCAAGGATTGGTAAACAAGAGACAGCACTCAATGTTGAAAATCAAAGTGTATTAGTGAAAGCAAAAATACATCCAGAAACCCAACGTTTCGGTCCTACAGAATGGGACCTTCCTCAGGGGGATACAAAGGGTATTTTTGCTTTCACTAATACACTTTGATTTTCAACATTGAGTGCTGTCTCTTGTTTACCAATCCTTGGAACGGTAACGTATAACTATATATATATATATATATATATATATATATATATATATATATATATATATATATATATATATATATAAACAAGAGAAAAAGGAGCCCAAATAAATAGCACTCAGGTATACCATCGGCAATATCAAAAATACATAAGTTTATTAGATGTCACAAAAGAAAATAAAAGATAGCACAGAAATGTAAAAACACGGCATAGATCCCCTGTGCATAAACCAAAGCAGTATGCTGACTACAGCACCCGTCATATCCCTAAGGAACACTTAGAGGAACCAGGGAGTAAATAACAAATATCCCTAGCTTAGGTACAACAAACAGTGCTACTCTATGGCAAATAGCAAATTACTGAGAGTATACCACCCATGTATACAGGATGTGGGAAGGTGGGAACCAAAATCTCACAATTACCTCTCGTTTTCAAGTATGTCCTGGGCACAGAGTTAAGACAAATAATACATGGACAGCTCCCTCTGACAGCAAAGGCTTTGTTTTGTGTTGCATTGGTACATAGATCTGGCTTTATCAAGTAGAAGTTATTTTTGTTACTAATGGGTATGAGTGATACTGTCAGGGCCAGTTTAACCACTAGGCAAACTAGGCGGTAAAAACACAGGAATTCCATGTAGCAGTAGGGCTGCCGGCAGCGGGGGGATGCTGGGACTAATGTCCCGAGCCCAGTGAGCCTGTACTCTGCCAGACACCTTAACATGTGCTAGATCTGCAGAGGTGTCTCTCACCTGAAACTGACAGAACACCATCTGACAGGGACCTCTGCGAGCCCCTCTGGCAGGCCTCCAGCAGGGTCCCTCCATCCTGCAAAGCTGCAGGTAAGCACACTCACTTCCCCTATCATGGCCCTCCCTGTCAGGACATCGACCGATGCACGTTTCACATCATAAAGAATGACGCTTTCTCAAAGGTCCCTAACCATTGTGTCCAATTTTAACCCTTTCACTGCCATAAGAGGCTGCACTCAATTGCATAGAAAATGCATGAAGGGGGGTGAGTGTTGGGTGAAGGGGGGTGAGGGGAGATGAAGGCCGCTCACTCACCCATCCGGAAGCTCCCACGTGGATCTGAGGCGGGAGGCAGCGTGTTGTGGCCGCTCCCCCGCTTTGTCCCGGGCACTCGCTCCCCCGCTGACTGTAGCGGCGCCGAAGGGGGGGCTGAAAGCGCGGGAAACAGGGAGACACGGGGAGAGGAGGAGGTGCGCGCGGGTGTGGAGGCTGATGTTCGGGGAGGAAGAGGCGGAGGCTCCGGGACCGGCGGGTATGTGAGCCCCACCCCCCGGGTTATACATGATGCTAATGTACACCCCCCCCCCTACTGTGTGTGTGTGTGTGTGTGTGTGTGTGTGTGTGTGTGTGTGTGTGTGTGTGTGTCTGTGTGTGTCCCTGTGTGTGTCCCTGTGTGTGTGTGTGTGTTTGTGTCACTGTGTGTCCTTTGGCCCGTCACTCCGCCTCAGGCCAATGAGAGGTGTGCGGGGGCGGCCCAAGGGACCAATGAAATTTCCCCTAGGGACACCGGACATCCAGGCAGGCAGGCAGGCAGGCAGGCAGGCAGGCAGGCAGGCAGGCATACAGTTCTTTCAATTATATAGTATAAGATGGGAGAATGATTTGAACTTCTTTTGACAACGCAAAAAGAATAGGTAATAAAAGGTGTTTGAGGGATCAAGGTGGTTTCTATTAAATCACATGATAAAGTAGAAGAGGTGTATATACAAGTATGGAAGCATGATATTTTCACATTATTTCTATGTATAGCTATAACCAGGGTGTTTGTTTTCCATAGCTATAGGAAGAGTCATGCTTTGTGTTTCATTGCGCTATGGGTTAAGTGAAATTGTGTGTGTGTGTGTGTGTGTGTGTGTGTGTGTGTGTGTGTGTGTGTGTGTGTGTGTGTGTGTGTGTGTGTGTGTGTGTGTGTGTGCAGAATAAGTTTTTCCCCTTCGAACGTTCATTAATGCTGAAACTGTAATTTCTTTCTTTAGCTGGGCCTCTTGTCTTATCTATTAAACACCCCATGTAGAGTCAGAGAGAGAAAGAGATGCACCGGCTGTCGGCCTTGAGAAAGATGAGGTAGCTTAACACATGAGTTTGTGTAACCAAGTAACTGCGAGAAAAACAAGATAATGAAAAGTAAGATGTCCAATGAAGTAATACGTGCTGACACTGTGATATTATGGATGCCCGCCCCTTCTTCTGGTATAAGAGATTACTTAGAGCCTACTGTTCAGTTCATTTATGTTACAGTAGATCAGACGCATGTCTTGATGTTTATGTGAATGTTACTCTTGCAAGCAGCCGCTGCAATAAAGTTTTTCAACAGATTATTTTTGCCTAAAAAGAATGTGTGGGACTGAGTTTTTCCACGACACAAGCAATAACATAAATAAGGGTGCTCAGCCAGTCATGAAGGGGTTAATATAGGAATTGATAGGATAATTATACACAATGTTATATAATGGATATTGTTACATTTACTGACAGCAAAATGAACACTGCTTTTCTGTTTCTGCATGTGTATGATTTAATTTTGTATAATTTCATGTTTGGTAAAATAGTTATTAGATATGGAGATATACATATACTTAATGTTGTACTGTAGCTGCTTATATGGAAACGGTATATGATGTAAACATTTTGTTATAAAATATAAAGAAAAATAGTATCTAATTGTTTTTAATCACCTATATTTTTCTGAGATACAGTATATGACAGGTACAGGATTTGACAGTGAAGTGATTAAGGAAGTATGTGATAGAGGAAAATCAAGATAAAATGTCCTTTAAAATATTTATTTATTTATAAAATATTTTACCAGGAAGTAATACATTGAGAGTTACCTCTCGTTTTCAAGTATGTCCTGGGCACAGAGTTAAGACAAATAATACATGGTTACAAATACAGTTACATAAATGAACAGGGTATACATTATATACAAGACATTGCATGCACAGTTAAAGAAAATATATGTTATGGGCGAATGAAACAGTTACAGACCAGATTAAAATGTGAGACAGCCTTAGATTTGAAAGAACTTAGGGCCTCATGCAGTAAGCGACGATTATGTGAAATCGGCAAGCTTATCGATTAGTCATGTTATTGGCGTTTTTCCCTCTCCGTATGCAGTAAGTGCCGAATACATTCAAAATCAACCAGAAAACAAATCCGCCCACTCTCACGATGATGAGCCGATCACACACAGGTGTATCGGCGTGCGTGGCGGGGTGCTGTTAGGTTGCACAATCACAAATCTTGCTGAATCAGGCGAAACAAGCATGTTTTTGATTGCGCGCCATATTTAAAGGCAACGTGTACTGCTAATCATTCTCTGTGTTGTTGGGAGTGAGAGAGAGAGAGAGACGCACAGAGCTGGACGATTGAAGATTTGCATATTGACTGAGAGACTTGTTGTGTATTGGGTGAGCTTTGTCCTTTGTTGTTTTGTTTACATCTTTGTCTTGTTTTATATGTGGAAGTGGGTCGTGTGATTGCCTGTACATTTATTGTCTGTTTTTTGTGAGTGCTGGAAGTATGCCCGCAAAGCGTGGGAAGAGTGATGCTGGTGGGAGTGGGAGTGCTACTCGTGGGAGTACGCGTCGGAGTGAACGTTCTGTTCAGGGGAGTGATGTTGCTGGTGCACCGAGTGGTGTTGCTGGGAGTGGGAGTGCTGTTGTTGGGAGTGGGAGTGCTGGTGCTGCGAGTGGTGTTGCTGGGAGTGGGAGTGCTGTTGTTGGGAGTGGGAGTGCTGTTGTTGGGAGTGGGAGTGCTGTTGCTGTGAGTGGGAGTGCTGGTGCTGGGAGTGGGAGTGCTGTTGCTGTGAGTGGGAGTGCTGGTGCTGGGAGTGCTGGTGCTAGGAGTGTGAGTGCTGGTGCTAGGAGTGTGAGTGCTGGTGCTAGGAGTGTGAGTGCTGGTGCTAGGAGTGGGAGTGCTGGTGCTGGGAGTGCTGCTGGTGGCGCAGTTGCTGATGGGGTGTCTGGTGGTGGCGTGCTTGCTGGTGGCCAGCTTTTGGAGGCTCTTCCATTGGAAGAAGGAGAGTCCAGTCAGCACCAGCCAAGCTCTGACCCTAAACCTGCTCGGAAAAAACGTGTGGAGAAGCCACGTAATCCTCGCTTCAATGACCAGGAAAATAGGGCTCTTGTCACTGGCATTCTGGAGCACTATGACAGTCTCTATGGACATTTAGTAGGTAAGTGTAACTTTACATTTATTATTCAAATACATGTGATCCTAGGTCATCTGAGTTTTGTTCATATGCAAATATGGGTACACAATATCTTTCTATGTTCATTAGTGTGGAAACACAGCTTTTTATCATGCCTTACAAGGACAAATAAACACAGGCGGTCAATTTGCCAGAACTGCATACAATATGAATGCAACCTTGCTTACATGTATAGGTTTAGTAGTGAATGCTCATGTGCTGCACAAATTACACATAAAACAGCATGTTTGCTATCTCTTGGAACAGCTAGCAGTGTAGGAAACTGGTGCTTATATTATTATTCATTTACCTCATATCTTTTATATGTTTTTCAAGGGCGGACAAGTGCAGCAAGCAAAAAAGAAATGTGGGACACAATAGTCATTGGTGTCAATGCCTGTGGGAATAGTGTCAGGGACAAGTATCATTGTCGGAAAAGATTTGATGATATTAGGTCCAAATTGAAAAAGAAAATACAAGACCAACGCGTGCATGCTACTGGCACTGGAGGTGGGCCCACACCACAACGTCTCATATTGACTCCATTGGAGGAGCTGCTTCGGCCAAAATTACTTACCGTCGTCGTGGAAGGCTTGGCTGGTGACCGTGACATTGGAATTTATCCGTCACAATTTCCAGCAGGTGATAAATATTACTGTACTAGGCGTGTCGTTGCTTACAGTTATTTTGCATATTTACACTGCTTTTTATACTGTCTTCACAATATAAGCATACCTGCATCTATATATGTATATGTCTGATTCTGTATATATATATATCTCAAAATAGACATATATGTAGTAGTCCTACTAAAAGCAGTAACTAATATAGCACGTGCCATTGCGTGCTCATTTACATGTGAATTCCCAAAATGCATAGCTGCAGTGGAAGCAATTGATGGTGGGCGAAGATGGGGAACAACAGGGTAGTACACATGTGTAACACATGTTCATGAGAAATTATTAGTAGCTACAGGTACAGAACAGAAATATGTATCATATTATTGTGTATTTTATTGATTTTACTCCGACAAACATGACATTACTGCCTATTTTAAGCATGCATCAAAGAAATTGCATGTAACGGCCTACAAACATCACTGGCACTAACACATCTATAGTTGCTTATGAAAAGGTCCATTTTTGCTTTATGTCATATACAGACAGCATAATGAGGCACACGTATCATATGTTATGTCATTGTTTTCATAACTTAAACACTGCAGATGACTACTTAGCTCATCTACCATTGTGTTAAAGCAGCTGCAATTAATATCTCATCACAGCATACACTTCAACAGAGGGGGTGGGGTTCAGCACACACACTAATTACAGCCTCATTTCACGGTCAACTTAGTTCACACCATTTGCACCTGTTTCAAGTCATTGAAAGGTGTGGCTGATTAGGCTTTTTGGGGAAGGGAATACCTTTCTTACAACATGAATAGCACAACTGAAGTTAATCACACTCATTTGAAAGCTTAACTCTAGCTACTAAATGCCCCAACAACTCATTACTTATCAAAGCGTACGTCACACATTAGTTCACTCATATCTATAGTTGAACTACTATGAAAGACACATTATCACACACTGCATGTGTTGTCTTGTTGAGTCACAGCCACATTCAGGTGTGCCACATCTTCGATTAATGTACCACACATATCCTCTACCAAAAACAACACTTTTTGCAATATGACCACCTTCATGATAACCATTGTGAATGGTCATCTCATGATAGTTATGTACATTATGATACTGATATCACTACACAACATATGATTTTTATGTACTCATTTAATCTATTTATCCTCACGCATTACTGCAGAAACATAGTATGTTGTATGTTAGGGAACTCAAAAATTCTAAGTACACAGGCATGTACAGTGTTATTACAACTATTTATGTTCACTTTCACACACATTTTCGGTTAAGGAACTGATGTTGTTAGTTAATCATAAATACAGAACATACAATAAGTGTTTGTTCAATATTTACACATGTAAATGTAAAACTTATGTTATTGTTATATATAGTTGCCCCTGGAGGACATGTGTCACCTGAGATGGAACAAGTGTCTTCACCTGGGTCAGCCAGCTCAACACTACTAGAAGGTGAGTGTATCATTTGCTGGCCATATAATATGTGCTCTTCTATATGTTATGTTGTCATGTGCATTATTTGTTTTGCACATCTTCTTTAAATAGGATTACTTAGTGTCAGTGAAAATTAAGTGTAAGGCAACATGTATTGTGTTAGTGATGTTAATTATCATGTAGGACTTCTGAGTTTAGAGCAACTTTTCATTCATTCATATTTCATACTGAGTCCAAACATTATTCGTAAGTCAAGGTAGTTTTTAATGAGGTTATAAAACGTATGCTAACATGTTAGGTGTTACTTAGGACACAGTACAATTACATAGTAACACAGCATACATTAACATGCCATTTAATAATGTGTACATTTCTTTTTAGAACATCATGGTGATGAGGATGATGAGTATGATGAGGATGACGCCACAGAAGAGACTGAAATACAATCATGTGACCATGAAGAGGTGCCAATAGAAACTGTTGTACCGCCAAATCGTCCATCAACTTCCACATACGATGCAATTGTAGCTTCAGAGGGAAAAATAGTGGACGCAGAAAATCGTCGCCATTCAGACATGATGACAGTGCTGGAAAGGATGATTGGACTGCAGGAAGAAACAGTATCACAATTGGCACATCTCCACAGAGTCTTCATTGAAGTGCCTAAACAGTTGCAAAAAATCAACACCTCATTCGAAGCATTAGTTGTTCAGCAAACACAAGCTAATTACTGGAGAATGACTAATGTACCACAATTCAACACCTCCCAGCCAGGATCTGTTCATGCAGGTCAGTTTTCACCACATTCATCTGATATTCATTCACCAGGCCCAAATGTTACCGGTCAAGTAGCAGACATTGCTGTGCAGGTTCCTGATGACATCCTACCGCTGCCATCTGTACAAATTCAGCAGCAGACACCTACAAAGGAGGCGACAAAAACAAAACAAGACACACATGAAACAGACCAACCATCACTTGTGCAGTGTCTACCAACTTGCTCACATGTGTCACTGGGCACAAGCCCTGTTCGTGAACAGTCACTACCCAAAAGCCCTGTAGGTGAGTCGCTGCCCAAAAGCCCTGTAGGTGAATCGCTGCCCAAAAGCCCTGTAGGTGAGTCGCTGCCCAAAAGCCCTGTAGGTGAATCGCTGCCCAAAAGCCCTGTAGGTGAATCGCTGCCCAAAAGCCCTGTAGGTGAATCACTGCCCAAAAGCCCTGTAGGTGAGTCACTGGCCACAAGCCCTGTAGGTGAGTCACTGGCCACAAGCCCCGTAGGTGAACAGTCACTGGCCACAAGCCCTGCCCGTGAAGTGCCAGAGGCCACTCAAAGTGGCTCTGTTGTGCCTAAAGTTGGTGGCAAAAGAAAAAGGAAAATTCAAGAGACAACAAGCAGGCCTGTTACTCGCTCGCAAAAGGAACAAAAAAAATAAATGTTATAATTCAGAAAATATGTCTTTGGCCTTGTTTTGTTGACTTCAGATTATCTAATTACTATTGTATGTATGCTGAAGACTGTGTTGTTTCCAAACTTTCAACTATGTTCTTGTACACGTGAAGTTTTGGAAATGTTAACACTCATAATTAATTGTGTTATAAATATTTATGTTGTAATCGTCTGTTCAGTAATGGTCCACCAGGAGCCAGTTGCTAAGTTTAGAGAAGCTGCCATTGACTTTGCAGCAAAACATTGCATTTGGGTGTGTTAATTGATGTAAGAATTGCATATGCATATTAGTCACATGCAATTATTAAAACACCTAAGTAAGTGCAAACATCTTTCTTGTACGTGTACAGCAGGATTATGTGTAAATTATTACTTACCTTTGCCTTGCTTGGCCATTGTAATTTTGTCCTTTAATCAGTTGTGTGTTCGTTTCTATAACATCTCAGAATGTATAATAATATATATACACACACACACACACACACACACACACACACTGAGTGTGAGTGTGAGTGTGAGAGTGTGTATATATATATATGTATATGTGTATATATATATGTATATATGTGTATATATATATGTATATATGTGTATATATATATGTATATATGTGTATATATATATGTATATATGTGTATATATATATGTATATATATATATGTATATATGTGTATATATATATATATATATATATATATATATATATATATATATATATATATATATATATATATATATAGTACTATATAAACTGGTATACACAAACTAATACACTTCATGCTTCCTTGTGAAAACACTATTTTAATAATACAGGCCTAATGTTTGAGAAATATCCTAAGTATGAGACTCTAACAGTATTGTGCTTAAACAAATGTTTATTACTTAATTCAATCATGTTTCTCACCATTTAAATAGGTTTCATACAAGGTATACTTAATGCCATCAATGTTGTGTGTACTCCTGCAATATAAAAAAAAAAAAAATATTATATATAAATATATATATATTTTTATAAGAGATATATTTATATATATATATATATATATATATATATATATATATATATATATATATACACACGTATTTAAACTCATGCAGACAGGGAGTTAACCAGACTTTCACATACACACAGAAATGTAAGCGGGGAAAAAACATTTCTTTTTGCAGGTGTGTTTTTACTGATATGCCTGGCTAAGAAATATTTTCACACACTGGTCTTTGTTAGTTTTCAAAAAAACACTATGTGAACGCATTCACAGTCTAGGGATGTTTTTCACAAACGAGATAAAAGAAGGAGAAATGTTTCTCCCACAGTCCCATATCACGAACCACAACTGTTAACCCAATTAGACAAACAAATCCAATTGGCGTTTGAAATAAGGAGTCAAAGTAGTTACTTTTGTTGACCTTGACAAGGAAAAACAGGAGTTTGTTAGCCATTCAGCACATTCATTTTGATGAGCAAATAACACAGACCTGCACACAGCTTTTGTGCTACTCAGACATGGCTGATGAATTCGTTAACAATATTAATCCCCTTTTAGGGTATAAGTACATGATCTGTGAAGCCATCTTGAACAGTCGCGGACAGAAAGCAAGCACACGCCAAATCGATGATTTCATTCGAGCAAAATATCCTTATTACCAAGACCGTAAGCATGCACGGAATTTTAATTCCTCAATAAGATTCACTTTATCAAGTAATGACTTTTTTGAACGTGACCAGGATAAGCTACAACACACCTATGGTTTCTGGAAGATTGCCCCGGAAAAACAATTTATCCTGAAAGACGGCACTTATATTGTCGTGAAAGGCATATTTATTCCTAATGGCAATAGCAATGTATCCGCTACTACTGATCCGTTTGAATCGATACGTGCTGCAATATCTGCAGCCTCCATTCCTGAAACCCACATTGTACAAGAACAAAAGTACTATGATTATGTACCAAGCCTTTCAGCTGAAATTGCATTGGAATGGGAACCGGAAGAAATGAACCTACCTCCCGACCAATTATTTGAAGAAAGCAGTGGCGATTCCTATGAGCGCATCCTGGAGGAGATATGTGCCATACTGGATTCAGCGGTTGGGTTAAGCGTGGATGAAAATGGCTTGCATTTCTGGAGCGACCAGTTGCAGCCAGGCGAAGAGTTAATTCTAGAAGAATGGTAAATATAACAATCGTTATGCGTTGACTCTGCGTTTAAATTTTTTTTTTTTTTGTAACCACCATTTTCACTTTCAATGCGTGGATACAGCGTAACATTGCAGACTGCATAACATGTAGCGATCACAAACAAATTGTTTCCTAATACAATATAGTAGGACCTGAAAGAGTAGTACACATTGCTGACGGAATAAATATACGTACTTTCCTATCCCTTTAAACATATTAGCAACATTTTACCATTACTCTAACACATACCTGTTTTGTTATCATGCAACATCTACAACATTGAAAACCGGGTCCACCACGTATGACGTGGGACCCTTGTCATGGGCCAAGGCGTCCTTAAAAAGGATTAGTGATGTAAGTCCCGCCCCCAAGTGACGTGCGCGCCTCAAAGCCTATTGGCTGTCATGTTTTGTTATAGTAACGGTAACTGCAGTGTGTGATGCGTGCGGCTCAGTGTTTGTAGGCGTACCCTGGGCGTTAGCCGAATGTTAATTGAGTGGGAGGAGTGTTAGCGTGCGTTTCACGCTGGCTTAACATGACGTCACACGTATTGCATTTGCGCATTGTGTTATCGGCCGTGCTTTCTGTTCAAACACGTCTGTTTAAAAAGAATACAGATGTACTCGTTTAGAACGAATGTAGTTTCGTCTTCATTGTATTTGAAATAAAGATGTTATGTTTACTGGTATTTTCAACATGTATTGAACGCACAACGTACGCTTTGTTTTGCGCATGCGCTAACAGTTAGTGGAGCCAAGCGTGAAGTGCGTGCGCACACAAAGATGTGCGCGCACATCTTTCAGTATACAGGCAACGTTCACTTCTTATACATAGTTATGCCTGCTACAAATTTAAAGAAACATTACATACTGATGAACAGTTTTACTTCTAACATATAAGTGACTGACGTGTGTATCTACACAATCATATAGAGCTGCGTAACGCGTTGTCACGGATGCATATCTAGTAAGGTGCCATCTTTGACCATCATGTGTTTGCTGTATTTCAGAGATGTCGGGGAAGATACAATCGGATCAATGTATGATTTCAGAAGAGTCTACCTTTATATGAGATGATTGTGAGGAGGAGCCACCGACTACTATACTACATATGGAACTAATTTTATATTGCTTGCAGCGCTTATTAACAAACAATTAAAAATGTGATACCCTTATGCCTATATTGCATAAGCACTTAATTAACATAATGATGTTGCAAAAGAGTGCCTCATGAATTTTTATTGAGTGTTCTTTAATGACTACTAACATTTTATGACATGGTGTGTTTTATATATAACAACCATTCCCACTCTGCTAACACATTTGTGTATTCTAATATGTAATGGAACGTATGACTGTCGAAACTATGTAACAATAATAATAATAATATGAGCATGTTCATGTATAGGGCTGCTAGTTGTACGCAGCGATTTACAGACACATGTTTCAGCCTGAGGTCCCTGGCCCGTGGAACGTACAAATGTTTTTTTGCCGCATGAGGCACAGGGAGATAAAGTGACTTGGCCAAGGTCACAAGGAGCCCACACCGGGAATTGAACCAGACTCCCCTGCTTCAAACTATCAGTGCCAGTGTGTGTCTTTACTCAGTGAGCCACTCCTTCTCCCAATGTAAAGGACACTTACAACCAAGTAGCCATTTATTTTTAAAATCTCTTGTTACATGGGTATGTAGATAAAATGGTTTGGGACTGTAGCAAATAATGTTACTGGCCAGATGTTATGGTCCCCTCCAATGCATGATGTTCTGAATATGACATCACCATCATGTTATGAAGTACGTTTCTGTGTATATTTCATTAACCTAACTAACTATAGTTTACTGTGTTTATTAATCGTTTAGAAATACATAGTATAGTCAATATGATGATATAAGCTACCATAATAAAGCTGGTGTTATCATTTGTCGGTGTTATACATGGATCCTACACCAATTGATAGAGACACAAACAGTTGTCTTAAAAAGTGTGTCTATGCTAGTGATGAATGTGCTCCCGTAAGTAAACAAATAAGTACAGTTATCCCCTTTTCTCCAACCACCTCTATATTACATTAATGGAAATTATAAGGAAACATACATAAAATGTGATGAAATGTGAGTAATCATTTTGTAATACAATGCACATGAAAGCTCAAGAGTAGCTAAATGCATATACATGATACAGAAAGTACATATATGTAACATTTGTGTTTAAACCAATATGTTGGGTTTTTAGTTCCAATAATTATAGGAAGATTGAGGTAGCCACATCTTATGAGAGATGTCAGCAAATATACATACCATGATCAGTCATACTGGAGATATACCTATAATGCAAAGGAACAATATATAAATTGCAAACATTGACATGCCATCTTCAGTACCGTAAACAACACAGCAAAGTGTGTATTTGGTGTTAAATGTACAACACCATGTATATTTCATGACATTCAAAATGTAAATCAGCCTGGTGTACACATCATATGGATGTACATGTTACACTGCACCAATAACATTGTATGTAAGCATACTAGAAGCATGAATGATTATGGGCATAATATGTGTTTTGTCTTAGCATAAGGAATAACACAATGCTAAAATATTATTGCTTTGTTACCCAAGTTGTATTCACATACACACAACTAAAGTACAATTGAAGAGGGATTATATAACCTGTGCAACAATAACATACCGGTGCCACATCCCTTTGTGCACACAGCAGAGAAAAGAAAGGTGTGCAACCCATATTCATCTGTGTCCTAACAGAAGGTTATATAAAGAAACATTATTGTTAATATAACATAATTAAACTATAAAAGTAGTACTAGGAACATATGAGTTTGTACTTACAAGAAAAAAATGAATTGATGAGATTCTGTCGTGTCTGGCCACCACTGGCTGTTTGTTCATTTTCAGCAGCTACATGGGTGGGATGCTCGTCTACCAAAGCCTCAGCTAGGTCTGACTGTACATTGTGCCTGAGTGCAACATTGTGCAAAATGCAACAGGCAAGGATAATATCAGACACTTTTTGAGGCTTGTATAGAAGAGCCCCACCAGTTCTGTCCAGACACCTAAACCTGGTCTTGAGTAGGCCAAATGTCCTCTCTATAACAGATCTTGTAGATATATGGGCTGCATTGTACCTGTCCTCTGCTTCAGTTTGAGGGTTTAGCACCGGAGTCAAGAGCCACGGCCTAATTCCGTATCCTGAGTCACCTATAATGAATGGAGCACACATAAGCTGACATTAGTGATCAAATTGTACAATGCCAACATTCCTAAATCAACATGTGTTTTGTGTTAGAACATGTAAATATGTACTCACCCAGCAGCCAACCAGGTTCAAAATGTCCCTCTTCGAACGCATGGAAGACTGAAGAGTTCCTCAGGATAGAGGAATCGTGACTGGAACCAGGGAACTTGGGTACCACATGCATTATCCTCATCGTGGCATCACATACCACCTGTACATTGAGTGAATGGTAGTGCTTCCGATTGCGGTACACATGCTCACTCTGACTAGGTGCAATCAAAGCAACATGTGTGCAATCGATTGCACCCAGCACAGATGGTATCCCTGCTATATTATAAAAGCCAGTCCTGACTTCCAGCCACTCTGTTGCCTCTGTAGGAAAATGAATATAATTCCTAGCGCGTCTATTGAGTGCATAGAGAAACTGGGTCAAGGCCCGCGAGAATGTAGATTGCGAGACCCCGCCCACTATGCCCACAGTTGTCTGGTATGACGCGGAAGCAAGATAATGTAATGAGCACAGCATTTTAACAAGCCCAGGGACTGCACGACCTCTGGCTGTGAAAAAATCTAAATCCCCCCTTATCTCCTCATAAAGAGCTAAGATTGCTGCTGAACTCAAACGATAGCGACTTACAATCTCCTCCTCACTCATCCCATCTAACAGGGTTCTCTCCCTGTACAGACGCGGACGAGGCACAAGTTGTCTCCTCTGTCTTCTCCTCTGATCTCCTGTCCCTCTACCTGTCCCTCGGCCTGTCCCTCTCCCTGTCCCTGTCGTATCCGCGTCACTGTCACTGTCCCTCGGTGTGTCCCTACCTTGCCCTATATGATTCTCTTGATCATCAAGCATGTCATAGAAAAGAATGTTCCTGCGTCTCCTAAACATTCGCAACATTTTGAAATGAGTAGCTGTGAATGAGCAGGTAATGTGCGTCCTTTAAATAGGTATGTGATGATGTCAGGTGACATAGTAAAATGCAAGGTGTTACATTAACATAATAAAGTACTTCTGTGGCAAGCTGTGTGCACTTGTTGTTCTAAGTATTTGTTGTGTGTATTCTGCAGGGAATGATGATATTTGGCAATGATGTGACGTGAAGCTTTGTACAAAGATTGCTTGCAAATAAATAGTTGCATGTGCAATGCATGTAACACTTGTGAACGCAAGAGTCAGTCATGTAATGAGACAAAAAGGCTGAGATTGACGTGGGAAAAGTTTTGTGTAACATGTGTAATTATCCATGTTATTGTGACATGTTGGCAACAATGAATAGTCGTGTGCATATGCATGCATTTGTGTAAGGAGGATAGTTGGTATAGAATGAGTTTACAAGGTGTCCCAATGATGAATTACTGTACATGTGTGTATAAGTTAGGTTGAAGTGCTTGTAATGCAACGGTTACAATGTAAACATGCAATGTGATTGAGCGTCCAATAAGTGACGTCATGAAAATAGGGAGGACCCAAAAGTATATGTAAACATGAGAATACAGATGTACATGAACGTTTAAAGATGCGTGTCACATTACAAGCATTGTGTAATGTAAAGGAAGATGAATATACTGTGTATGTGTGACATGTGTGACATGTGTGACATCATGTAAATAATTGTCGCTGAGTTGAGTAAAATGTGTGATATGATGTGAGGTTCTCCTTTAAGAGTGTAGTATAGTATTTTCCCTTGCCACATCATCACATGATGAGTAATGTGACCCGCAAATGCTGAAAACATGTAAAAGTCGAATGTTATGCAAATAAGACACGTCAGCTGTGACACAATGCAGGGAATGCCCCCACACTGTAATGCAAATCCCCCTTGTATTGTGAGCAATGAAACGTAAACAGTACTATACTGTTATACGTCCCCGCTCCATTGACTTCCATTGATGTACAGAAGATTTTTTTTTTCTAAGTGCCGTTCCGGCAGCCTTAGCGATCGTTCTCCCGTCCAAAATGCCAACTTTAGTTGGCGGGAGAAATCGGCCATAACATCTCAATTTCGTAGTGCCGATCAGCCCCGATAAGCTGTTTTTTTTTGTTGAATCCAGCCGATTTAAAAAAGTGGCGATCAGTGTCGAAAACAGGCTTATCGGCAGGCGACTGGCCATAACCAAATTATCGGCTCCGAAACCTGGCGATATGAAGCACTTATCGGCGCTTACTGAATCTCAAACCCAATTTTGGCTATAACATGGCCATATTTCCCTTATCAACGCTTACTGCATGAGGCCCTTAAACTGGTGGTGGATGTGAGAGTCTCTGGTAGGTTGTTCCAGTTTTGGGGTGCACGGTAAGAGAAGGAGAACGGCCGGATACTTTGTTGAGCCATGGGACCATGAACAATCTTTTGGAGTAATAGAATAATATGTTCTTTAATTTGGGATTTGAATGCACTGACACTTTACAACAATCACCACTCTGCTATACTTAGTCCACATAGACTCACTGATATGAGCTACTTACTATACCACATACTCCTAATATACTCATTACCTAACGCACTTCCTGCTACCCCCCTCATACTGCAGTTAGCGCATTAACATTTACTGCTATTACCCTTTGCGACACGTAATGCACACATATATATATACTGTATATGGGTTTATATGAATAAGCTTGCACCATTTAAAGGGAATAACACAGAAATCACATTGCACTTTTTATAGGTTTTTGAACATGTTTTTTTATATATGAGGTGAAAGAAACATCCTTCAGCCCTTTTTGGGTTAATTCCATACCCAACTGCTTACGATTTTTACAGCGACACCCACGAGGGCATGAGGTTGCGCTGTAAACAAAAGGACGCGCACGCAACCATCAATACAATTTCCCTTCAAATTTTAAAAACTTTAACACGAAGCGACACTGCAAAGCGCACACAAATCAATGCAGGATGCGCACGCAGCTTTCAAGATGGCGACTCCCGTCGCAGATGGAAGGAAGCAACTAATTACAACGTGATATGGATTGGCTAACAACTGCATAAGAATGAAAAGACACAGCCGGTCCACATCTATCGAGCCTGAGGAAGTCCTGTTCTCGACGAAACGCGTTGCTCTGCTCTTCATTCGGGACATTATCACAGCTTATTCAGAGGAGACAGAGGTGCAGACTTAGCTCTCCATCCGGACGCGGAAGGAGAGACCTCCTACCACTAACCACCTTACCACTCCCCTTGCTTTTATTTCCCTATAGAAGCCTTTGGTTTCTTTGTTTTATATCTGTTTTTTATCTTTATAGATTGTTTTTTGCTTTTTGTTTTTTTGTTATAATAAAGTTTTTATCCCATAGACCATAGTGTCCTATAGTCTGCCTTCACCCCTCCATTAGTTTTAGGGGAATACCACGAGAAAGAACAGAAGTGTAAAGAAACCACTACTAGTGTGCACTCACACTGGCCCGTGTGAGTATTGTGTTGTATCGCTTTTTATTCTCTTTTCACCTCATACACCACTACCCGTAACCATTTGAAAGTTATCTACAGACAACAACATCTGAAGCCCTGTAGTAACGGGCAACAATAAGATACCAAGGTAGGAGAAGACTCACATTGGCCCGTGTGAGTGCTTGATTATACCATTGCATTTCAATGGTTTATTGCTATATTCCCCTTCCCCATATCGCAGCCGTTGTATATTTGCATTGATCTATCCTCCTTTTCATTTCCACGAGAGGAAAACCTACTGGAGGGATATATCCAACAAACGAAGAAAGCTGAAAACACACCAAGGAGAGAAGTCTTGACCGCAGAAGAACACATCCTCCTAAGAAGACAAGCAATCCAAAGAAACCTTGATGCGATAGAACTTACACAAGGCCGTGTAAGTTATTTATTCTCTTATTTATTCTCTTATCTTTCCACCCACATACACACATCAATGTATGTATGCCCTCTGCATATGGAGTCTACTCCATAGACTGTCACTTCAATAGATGTGTCACTTACCACATTGATCACCAGTCCAATAGGACATATTAACTGCCCGTTTCCTATAACTGTGCTCCCCCATCTTTTCTTGTATTTATTGCCAACAAGGGTCCCGGATAGATCCTGCTGGGGTTCCGAGTCACAGGAGGACATCACAAGAATACTATTCTCAGGCTGTATCATACCCACCTTTTTTACATCTTTCATACGCCATATAGAGATAGCGCCCTGGTATCTTTTCGAACATATATATATATATATATATATATATACCTCAATCAGTAACACCTGCTCTGCCTCACCTGCAGTAATACGCCTTCAGTCACTATTGTTACTCTCTCTGCCACACACATTGCTCTTTCATTTATTAGTGTTCTCTCTGGGGCAGACTTGAATACCTCCATTACTATCACCCATCTCTTTGGTATTTTAGTATATTATAATGACATTTCTCCCTCTCCAGTTAGTATTCCATCAGTATTCTTAATAATCTCATAATCGGAATATGAAGTTTCTTGGTAATCTCTAAAAAAAATAATAATAATAAAATGAGACTTTATAACATTTATTCTTTGTATTTTTTGTAGGAAGAACAAAAAATACAAGATGGGTCAACAACTACAACCAGACTCTTAAGTTTTCTTGTCCAGGACATCAAAGCATCAGTTTAATCATAAGGTAACAGTGTTCCCATGCGATAGTGGGATTCAGTGTTCATGAGCGTCAGAGTAACATTATTGGTTCTAGAGAATACTAGATAATTTTGCAGGAAGAGACACATTTTGATGGACCAACATGGGAACTTGTTATAGATATAGCTCATTCATCAGCTCTCACATCCTCACTTGCAGATAGACAGCTCCCTCTGACAGCAAAGAGTTTGTTTTATGTTGCATTGGTACATAAAGGCAGAGAAATGGTTGCCTCCAGTAGAAGGTCTTTTTGTTACTAATGGGTATGAGTGATACAGTCAGGGCCAGTTTAAACACTAGGCAAACTAGGCGGTAAAAAACTGGGAATTCCACAGCGGGGGACAGCTGGGACTACTGTCCCGAGCCCGGTGAGTCGTGGGAGCCCGGCACCCTGCCAGCCACCTTAACATGTGCTAGATCTGCAGAGGTGTCTCTCAGAGTGGGCCTTATGGAGGCTGGTGGATCTGGCAGAACACCACCTGTCGGTCACCTCTGCGAGCCCCTCTGGCAGGCCTCCAGCAGGGCCCCTCCATATGCAAAACTGCATGTAACCACACTCACTCCCACTATCATGGCACTCCATGACGTCAGGACGTCGACCGATGCACGTTTCGCATCATATGACGCTTTCTCACAGGTCCCTAACAATTGTGTCCATATTTAACCCTTTCACTGCCATAAGAGCATTGCATAGCAAATGCATTTCGGGCCCCTGTCGCAGGGGAAGGGGTACGAGCCTCTTTAAAATAAAATACAATTTCTCCATTGGCAGAGAGCTCACATAACTCAAAAGAAAAAAGTGTAAAATGCACCAAGGGAAAACGGATTTAAAACACGGATTTTGGTTTTGTGTTAAAATCTCAAAATTCTGGAATAAGGACGTTCCGTTTGTGAATAAAACTCTCATGGGTAGATTTGAAAAATATTATCTTACGTTATTATTTGGGAATTTTGAAAAACAAGAAGGTAAACTGAATAAGCAATCATTTCCTAAATTAGCGATAGTAACAGTGATCATGGCAAAAATATCTTATATTAAGGAATTGGTTAACAGCGAAAGCGCCTAACATAACAGAACTCAAACCGGAAATAATGTGGATTATGTTATATGATACAAGAGATGCAATAAAAGATCTAGAGAAAGTAGTTACAAAGTTCTATAATAAATGAGAGAATGATTTGAACTTCTTTCGACAACGCAAAAAGAATAGGTAATAAAGGTGTTTGAGGGATCAAGGTGGTTTCTCACTTTTCCCTCTCTTTCTCTGACTCACTCACTCTTCCTACTTTTCATGCTTAACCTCTCTCTCTCACTCTTCCCCACTCTCATTCCCTCTTTCTCTCCCACCCTCTCCCTCTTACTCCCCATCTTTCACTCACTCTTACCCCTTGTCTCACTCAGCCCCCCTCAATCTCCCTATCCTCTCACATTCAATTCCCCACCACTCTCTCATTCACTTCCCCTCTATTTCACTCAATCCTCCCTCCCCTCATCTAGGAATTGTAGAACTCTACCTTGTGCGTGGGGATGCCTCCAGTCCCAAGGCGTAGGGGAGCGGGGTTCCAGTGGGCAGATGTTGAAGTTTGGCGGGAGGGCCCCACTATACACAGAGGCCTGTGCATCCATCAACTTGAACACTTAGTCTTTTTTATATTGGTATACATGTCAACTAGAGGCTTCTTATACTGGTATGGACTCACCTCTTATTTACCGCTGATGAAGCCATCATAGAAATGGAGAAATGAATTGGGCACCATTTTGGATACTGGTTATAGCGGTGATATCACATGGTCCTTCAGTGTCTCCCTGAGACAGAAGCGTCAGAGCGAACATTGAGTCAACACCGTCTGGAGTCAGAGACTGACACCTGAAGACCCCCAGCTATGTATATAGGAAACAGATTGCGAGTGCAAACACTATATATATTTTAATGTTGTTAGTATATATAACATTTTGTTACCTATGTTCTTGGTGGTTGTTTGTGCTTGTTTTCCAATTATATATATATATATATATATATATATATATATATATATATATATATATATATATATATATATATATATATATACAGTGCTTGACAAATCACCCAAAAATCTACTCGCCGAACCAAAAATCTACTCGCCACCTAGTCCCGCCCCAACCCCGCCTCTAGTCCCGCCCCCAACCCCGCCTCTAATCCCGCCCCCAGCCCCGCATTTAAAAAAACCCATAAATGAAATAAATTTAATAAATTTCTAGTAAGAACATTCATTTTTGACATAAGTTTATTTATTGTATTACATTATACTACAATTAGTCCTTGTTTTTTGTGTGTGTATGTGTGTGTATAAATGTCGAATCTAGAAAAAAAAGCCAGATGTGAATGACTAGTTTCCTGCACCCCTTAACTAGTGCCTGGATGCCCCCGCTTCAGAATGTTTAAAGCAGCAATCCCACCTGGGATCTTACCTGATCCGCAGACCCTCAATGTCCAGGTACCTCATTCCCACAATGTTATACATTGGAGGGGATGTGTTCCCTACCTGTCTTCTGGGTTACGGGGGATTCCAATGTCTTCTGTGTGAAGCTTGAGTCAGATCTGGAAGAAAGCAGTATAGGTTATTTCGGTGTAGTATAGGGCAGTTAAGATATACAGGGTAAATAAAATATCCAGATCCAGATTTTGAGACAGAGAGAGGGTGAGACAGAGAGAGGGTGAGACAGAGAGAGGGTGAGACAGAGAGAGGGTGAGACAGAGAGAGGGTGAGACAGAGAGAGAGAGAGAGGGTGAGAGAGAGACGGAGAGAGGGTGAGAGAGAGACGGAGAGAGGGTGAGAGAGAGACGGAGAGAGGGTGAGAGAGAGACGGTGAGAGGGTGAGAGAGGACAGAGAGAGGGTGAGAGAGGACGGAGAGCGGGTGAGAGAGAGACCGAGAGAGGGTGAGAGAGAGACGGAGAGAGGGTGAGAGAGAGGGTGAGAGGGAGAGAGAGAGGGAGAGAGGGAGAGACAGAGGGAGAGAGAGAGGGTGAGAGACGGAGAGAGGGTGACTGTGGGGGGATGGGGTGACTGGGTGGGGTGATGGGGAGACTGGGTGGGGTGATGGGGTGACTGGGTGGGGTGATGGGGTGACTGGGTGGGGTGATGGGGTGACTGGGTGGGTGACTGGGTGGGGTGACTGGGTGGGTGATTGGGTGGGGTGACTGGGTGGGTGATTGGGTGGGGTGACTGGGTGGGTGATTGGGTGGGGATTACTGACTGACTGGGTGGGGATTACTGACTGTCTGACTGGGTGGGGTGACTGGGCAGGGGGGTGGGATGACTGACTGGGTGGGGGGGTGACTGACTGGGTGGGGGTTATGACTGACTGACTGGGTGGGGGTGTATGACTGACTGGGTGGAGGGGGTATGACTGGGTGGGGGGGTATGACTGGGTGGGGGGGTATGACTGGGTGGGGGGGGGTTATGACTGACTGGGTGGGGGGGGGGGTATGTTTGACTTGGTGGGGGGGTATGATTGACTGGGTGGGGGGGTATGACTGACTGGGTGGGGGGGGGGTTATGACTGACTGGGTGGGGGGGGTTATGACTGACTGGGTGGGGGGGTATGACTGACTGGGTGGGGGGGTATGACTGACTGGGTGGGGGGTATGACTGACTGGGTGGGGGGTATGACTGACTGAGGGGGTATGACTGACTGGGTGGGGGGGGGTATGACTTACTGGGTGGGGGGGTATGACTGACTGGGGGGGTATGACTGACTGGGTGGGGGGGAGTATAACTGACTGGGTGGGGGGGAGTATGACTGACTGGGTGGGGTGGGGGGATGACTGACTGGGTGGGATGGGGGATGACTGACTGGGTGGGGTGGGGGGATGACTGACTGGGTGGGGTGGGGGGATGACTGACTGGGTGGGGTGGGGGATGACTGACTGGGTGGGGTGGGGGGATGACTGACTGGGTGGGGTGGGGGGATGACTGACTGGGTGGGGTGGGGGATGACTGGGTGGGGTGATGACTGACTGGGTGGGGTGGGGGGATGACTGACTGGGTGGGGTGGGGGGATGACTGACTGGGTGGGGTGGGGGGTACCTTTGGTGTCCTACACGTTCTCTCTCTCTCTCTCTTACACACACACACACACACACACACACACACTCACACACACACACACACACTCTCACACACACACACACACACACCACTCTCTCTCATACATACACACATACACACACACACACCACTCTCTCTCATACATACACACACACACACACACTCTCATACACACACACTCTGTGGAACCGGAGGGCAAGCGGGACAGGGGGGGGAAAATCCCCTGCCCCGCGCGAGCAGCCACGGGGACAGGAGCGGAGACCAAAGGGGAAGCAGGTTTGGGGGGGGGGAATATTCCCCGCTGTCATCTCCTGCCCCACGCGAGCAGCCACGGGGACAGGAGCGGAACCGGAGGGCAAGCGGGACGGGGGAGTGGGTGGGGGGGAAATCCCCTGCCGTCATCTCCTTCCCCACGCGAGCAGCCACGGGGACAGGAGCGGAGACTGAGGGGATGAGAAGGGAAGCGCGAGCAGGAGACAGGGACCGCGCACGCGAGGAGCAGCCATTACTTACCCCTGCAGAGAAGGGCTCCATTCCGCGTCACGACCGCGTCACGGCCAATCAGCCAGGAAGATATTTTTTTTTGTTATTTATTTATTTTTTTAAATTTGTGGGGGGTTGGGGAAGCGGAGACAGCCACGGGGACCGAGGGGAACACCCCTGCTGGCATCGGGAGTAGCCACTGGCACTGGGGGAAAGCGGGGACCGTAGGGCAACCGGGACGGGGGAACATCGCCCGCTGTCATCTCTTGCCCCGCACGAGCAGCCACAGGGACAGGAGCAGAACCGGAGGGCAAGCGGGGCAGGGGGGGGGAGATGGGGGGAGAAATCCCCTGCTGTCATCTCTTGCCCGACAGGAGCGGAGACTGGAGGGGATGAGGAGGGAAGCGCGGGCAGGAGACGGAGACGGACCGCGCGCGCGAGGAGAAGCCATTACCCCTGCAGAGAAGGGCTCCATTCCGCGTCACGACCAATTGGCCAATCAGCCAGGAGGATATTTTTTTTGTTATTTTTTTTTTTTAATTTTTTTAAAATTTGCGCAGAGCAGGGGGAAAAAGTAGCTGGCCACGGGCCAATTTCTGTTCGCGCCTGGCGAGTGGGCGTCCGGGTTTGTCGAGCACTATATATATATATATATATATATATATATATATATATATATATACACATCATATAAAAAAATAACCCTCCCCAATACATATGAAAAATACCCCAAGCCATAGAAAAATTCCCCCAAGCCACCCAATACATAGAAAATTCCCCCACTCCCCCAAAACATATAACAAGATCCCCACTCCCCCCAATACATATAACAAGACCCCCACTCCCCCAATACATATAACAAGACCCCCACTCCCCCAATACATATAACAAGACACCCACTCCCCCAATACATATAAAAAGACCCCCAATACATATAACAAGACCCCCACTCCCCCAATACATATGAAAAGACCCCCACTCACTCCCAATACATATAACAAGACCCCCACTCCCCCAATACATATAACAAGACCCCCACTCCCCAATATATTGTCAGGGTTCTGCTCGCCACAAACCAGGGTCGGACCGCGAGGCTGAGGTGGGGTTGTAAAAGCACCGACCTGAGACCGCGCAGGCTGATCCGGATTGCGCAGTTCGTTGTCATACATCGCAGGATCAGGATAGGAGAAGACAGCGTCGTCGTTGTACAAGCCAGGGTCAGGACAGGAGACATCAGGATAAACATTGTTCAAGCAATAGTTCGGCAACATGTAGTCAGGAGAGCCCCGCTTCAGCTTAGGAGCGCGGGGTTGGCCTCTGCGCGTGCGACGACCATGGCCCATGGTGCTGGTCACAGGAGATGGTAAGCAGACCAGCGTAGCACACCGCCTAGCTGCACGGTTAAACCAGTGCACAGCGCAAGAGTCCTGAGCGGACTGGGGAATCCTCTGTTTCCAGGAAAGGAACCAGGACACGGCCTCTCTAGATTAGGGAAAGAGTAGGCCCCAGGAACCAGGAAGCTGGAGATACACAGGGAAACCTCCGCTTCAGAGCAGGAATCCAGGAGACTGAAGGAAGCAGGGACGAAACATCCGCTTCAGTGCAGGAATCCAGGAGGCTGAAGGAAGCAGGGACGAAACATCCGCTTCAGTGCAGGGATCCAGGAGACTGAAGAACGCAGGGACGAAACATCCGCTTCAGTGCAGGAATCCTGGAGGCTGAAGGACGCAGGGATGAAACCTCTGCTTCAGTACAGGAGAACAGGAAGCTGAAGGACGCAGGACGGAACCTCCGTATCAGCATAGGAGAACAAGCGGCTTGAAGGGAACTGAAGGACGCAGGGCGGAACCTGGTATCAGCATAGGAGAACAAGCGGCTTGAAGGAAGCTGAAGGACGCAGGGCGGAACCTGGTATCAGCATAGGAGAACAAGCGAGAGCTTGTGGCAGAACAGGTAGTGACATCCAGTTAGGACTATGCTCGGCAGGGAGCATTATGGGAAGACAGTACTTAAAGGCCAGCGGGCCAATCCCCGGCGGGGGTGTGAAGGTACTGCTCCTAATGAGTGAATGCAAGTATAGGTTGCAGTGAAAGGCTGCACAGCTGCAGTAGATACCAGAGGGAGTGTGTATTGCTTTGGTGAGTGAATCCAGGCTGCAGCAAACCTCAGGAGAGCTGTTCCAGAACTGCACCAGTCTGCAAGGTAAGGCAACCAGTAAACCGTGGAGCGGATTCCTTACAGTACCCCCCCCCCCCCTTCACGCGAGACCTCCGGGCGAACATGAGCACTCATAGAGTTGGAGGACCGGGAATTGTTGCTGAACCGTCTAGGATTGGGGTTAGAGTCGTACTCCAGAGACTCATGATTAGTCCTTAGTGTACCCCCACCCCCCGGTGAGAACTGTGGCCAGACAGGACCATCCATGGGCCTTGGGGACATTGAGTTGTTCCTAAAATTCTTTAGGTAGAAAGGGCATCCGTAAACGAGCAGTTCTTTGGTGAGTACAGTTCTAGGATATGAGATTGATGGAAGAAACATCCTTGGTACATGGCTCGCCTCGCAAAATGTCTTGGAAATCCAGGGCTGTGAAGAACCAGAGAGTTCCAGAGCAGAAACGGTAGAAGAACCCCCACTGAAAGCCCAGTCTTTAATAAAGGAACCTGAATCTAGGATCAGCGGCCCTGATAGTTGATCGAATATACCAGGAGGAACTTTGTAACAGAAAAAGTCTTGGCTAACCACTGCATGTTGGAATTTGCGAGGAATTTTTCCTCTAGAAGGCTCCCAGGTAATGGTTAGTAAGGGTATAGGCTGGTTGGAAGCATCTCCCGGTATTGGTATGGAAGGTGACAAGACAAGCAGTAAACCAGGCATAGGGACCGAAATCTTGGGATACGTACAGAGTATTTCCAACTGAGAGGAAATAACAGGGGCAACCGAAAATTCAGAGGGACAAAACCATGGTTTAGCAGGAGCAGAGAAGCAAACAACAGTAGAGTTCTCCAATACTGGGAAATCTTCATTGGGAGATAATATTGTCAGTGAATCAGGAATACAGTAGTCCTTGGGATCTTCAAATCAGTAGCTTGAGAAAAAGGCAGAGCCAGGGTAGTGGTGGGAGGGAAGCTAACATCAGAAGCTGAAGTCTGTACCTCAGTGACAGGGCCCTGAGAATCAACAAGCAGCAAGTATGAACTATGAAAACTCTTAATGACAGGCACCTTAGGAGTACAAGGAGTCTTTTCCGAAACTGCAATGGCCCTAACCACAGGGGTACCTAACCTGACAAAAACATGAATTGGTGTGTTTTCTAGTGCAAAATCTCTGATCACAGGACTCCTAACCGATAGTGAGGGTGTCTGGGTTTGATTAGAGAAAAAATCAGATGTATAGATAAGTGACTTAGAAACAATTACTGAGGTTCTAGATTTGATGGACATGTGAGAAAAAATACCCTTTAAGACAGTAGTTTTAATTTCTTCCCAGAGTAACCCCATGTTTGCTGGGGCATATTTAGACACAGTACTGAGGGACTGGGTTTCAGCAAAGGCAGGACAGCTAAATAGCTCAGATTTAAACCCCAGGACTTGTAATATATGCATGGTGACCTCAGACAGTACTAAGGGAGTGACCACAGATATGCTGATCCCTGGAGAATTAGCCTGGACAGAGAAATCAGGGGGACCCCCAATCAGGATACTCCTTGTAGGAAGAGCTTCAGAATCAGAAGGAGAATCATTACCTCTCAGAGTCTCAAAACTAGTAAGACACAATTCAGCGAAAAGGGAAACAGTGTGCAAGCTTTTTACTAATCTATATGAAAAAGCGTCACTTTTGGGAGAAAACCGTGCGTCAGCAAACATTCCTGGGAACATAATATGAACCCCAGGAGGGACATACAGACTACTGTATGCTTTTAACCCTAAGCATAAAGAGGAGAAGAACTCAGACAGTAAACGGGGGTTAATCATAACTGTACTGGTCTCTGAAGTAGGTATTTGGTAAGGAATATCTGGGAAACCAGAAATTACTGCAGACTCCATAATGTGGGAACTATGCGCTGAAGCAGGGATCACCGCTATGTGGGCGACAGGCTGGTTCAGTGAAATACCCGGGAGAAGGAACTCTGCGACCAAGCTTAGGGAAAAACCTGACTCCTGAATACATTTATCGGGAACCAGAACTTCAGCCGAAGTCTGCGGAGACGAAACTGCGGAAACTTGAGCTGAAGCAGGGCATTTATAGCAAAGAATATCTAAGGACTCCGTACGGTTATGGGAATCCCTCAATGCAACTTCTGCTGTCTGACTTGTGGACTCATTCTCTGAGGCTAAAACGAAGGCATTAACTTGGAGGCAGCAAGAATTTACAGGGGTTAATGCAGACAATGCCTGAGAGTAAAACATAGGTAATCTTCTCTCTGTATTAGGAGAGACCAGGAATCTCTCCTCTGGAGCTAGGGGCATGACCATGACTGACAGAGAACAGGGATTTACCAAAGGAAACTCAGAGAGCTGCCCCACAGGGGTTAATACAGAAATGACCCTGGGAACAGAATTTAGGGATTCTTTCTCTGACGGGGAAAGCGCACAGGACTGCCTAGCAGAGGTTAAAGCTGGAAAACCCTCAAGACCTGGAGTGACAGATTCGGGGTTAGAAATAGGGGAACTAAGGGACTTATTCTCTGATAGTAGAACCTTAGTGTTGGCTAGTGAAACATATGTATTCTCCAGGGGGACCTCACAGGACTGATCGGCAGGGGTTAACGTAAACATATCATTGGTGTCAGAGAACCCGGCCATAGAATCAGGGCAAGGATCCGTGGTAGACCAGGAATACAGCCAAGCGGCAGCGAAGCTGGCGAGGGGAGGATCCTGTTCCTTTATGCAAATGTCCAATGTCATGGAAAGGATATGGAGTGTTTTTTGGGCATCAGCCAACATGAGGAGAGGGTCCTCTAGTGCTATATAAATGTCTAAAGACAAGGCCAGGGAAGAGAGTTCCTTTTGGGCGTCGTCCAATTCTAAAGGGTACACATTTTCCCAAGTTAAAGGGTAACCAGGAAAGCAAATACAAGCGGCCAGCGATTGTTTTAAGTCCCGGAGGCGGTAAACCTTCATCATGAGATCATTACGGCATTTGTTTTGCAAAGGGGTTAAACCTACAAACACAATCAGATCTTCAATCAGGGGTATTATCTCACATAGAAACTGGTATTCACACTGGGACTGGTTTACAGGCTGGGACAGGCTTTTAGACAGAAACTTACCAACCCTCACCACAGGGCGGTCCGAGTTTGTGCGGCCGAGCATACTGTCAGGGTTCTGCTCGCCACAAACCAGGGTCGGACCGCGAGGCTGAGGTGGTGTTGTAAAAGCACCGACCTGAGACCGCGCAGGCTGATCCGGATTGCGCAGTTCGTTGTCATACATCGCAGGATCAGGATAGGAGAAGACAGCGTCGTCGTTGTACAAGCCAGGGTCAGGACAGGAGACATCAGGATAAACATTGTTCAAGCAATAGTTCGGCAACATGTAGTCAGGAGAGCCCCGCTTCAGCTTAGGAGCGCGGGGTTGGCCTCTGCGCATGCGACGACCATGGCCCATGGTGCTGGTCACAGGAGATGGTAAGCAGACCAGCGTAGCACACCGCCTAGCTGCACGGTTAAACCAGTGCACAGCGCAAGAGTCCTGAGCGGACTGGGGAATCCTCTGTTTCAGCGCAGGAACCAGGACACGGCCTCTCTAGATTAGGGAAAGAGTAGGCCCCAGGAACCAGGAAGCTGGAGATACACAGGGAAACCTCCGCTTCAGAGCAGGAATCCAGGAGACTGAAGGAAGCAGGGACGAAACATCCGCTTCAGTGCAGGAATCCAGGAGGCTGAAGGAAGCAGGGACGAAACATCCGCTTCAGTGCAGGGATCCAGGAGACTGAAGAACGCAGGGACGAAACATCCGCTTCAGTGCAGGAATCCTGGAGGCTGAAGGACGCAGGGATGAAACCTCTGCTTCAGCACAGGAGAACAGGAAGCTGAAGGACGCAGGACGGAACCTCCGTATCAGCATAGGAGAACAAGCGGCTTGAAGGGAACTGAAGGACGCAGGGCGGAACCTGGTATCAGCATAGGAGAACAAGCGGCTTGAAGGGAACTGAAGGACGCAGGGCGGAACCTGGTATCAGCATAGGAGAACAAGCGGCTTGAAGGAAGCTGAAGGACGCAGGGCGGAACCTGGTATCAGCATAGGAGAACAAGCGAGAGCTTGTGGCAGAACAGGTAGTGAAATCCAGTTAGGACTATGTTCGGCAGGGAGCATTATGGGAAGACAGTACTTAAAGGCCAGCGGGCCAATCCCCGGCGGGGGTGTGAAGGTACTGCTCCTAATGAGTGAATGCAAGTATAGGTTGCAGTGAAAGGCTGCACAGCTGCAGTAGATACCAGAGGGAGTGTGTATTGCTTTGGTGAGTGAATCCAGGCTGCAGCAAACCTCAGGAGAGCTGTTCCAGAACTGCACCGGTCTGCAAGGTAAGGCCACCAGTAAACCGTGGAGCAGATTCCTTACATATATATAGAAAGACCCCCACTCCTCCATTACATATAAAAAGACCCCCACTCCCCCCCAATACATATACAAAAAGTAGACATAGACAGAAAAATCCCCCAAGTCACCCAATACATAGCAACATTCCCCCAAGCCCCCCAATAGATAGCAAAATTCTCCCAAGTCCCCCAATACATATAACAAGACTCCCACTCCCCAATACATATAACAAGACCCCACTCCCCCAATACATATAACAAGACCCCACTCCCCCAATACATATAACAAGACCCCCACTCCCCAATACATATAAAAAGACCCACCCCCCCCCCCTAATACATATTTAAAAAGTAGACATACCTTGGGGATGGTCGGGACCAGTGGCAGCAGGGACTGGTGGTGGCTGCGGCGACTGGCGGTGGCTTCGGGGTTCGGCTCTGGCTGCGGGGTCCGATGAAGAGTTGGGGCCTGGTGGAGAGTCAGATGCAGGCCTCCTCACTCTGTGTCCCACGCCGAGCTTCAGTCCGCATGTACCAGAAGCTGAGGTGCGCTGACATCAGAGGGGCCCTGCGCACTGACGTCATAGGCTGGGACAGGAAAGTGTATTAAAATGTTACAAACGGTATCATACTAGTATCGGGCGCTTTTTCTTCTTCTTTTCTGCTTAGGTTACGTCGAGGGAGATTGTTGTGCCCAAGAAGAAGGCTGCCAGTATCCAGATACCTATCCATGTTGACCTAAACACGTTACATCTATTGGATTTCATTCATACGGTTTTGGACATTTTTTATATAATTTATTATGTTATAAAAAAAAATATTATTCAAAGCATCAGCTCATTAACTTTAACATTGTTTATAGTTAGCTAGTCATCATTTGTTATAATTTACTGTTTATCATTGTACTGTATAAACTATTATTTCACCATCCAATTAGGTTATCAGTTAGAGTGCATTGCATCCCAATGCGCAGTCTCTTTAAATGTTTATATATAAACTAGCTTTTGTACCCGGCTTCGCCCGGGGAATGTAATATTGAATACATGACCCCGCCCCCCCACCCCCTACTGCCGGCACATCTCCCCGGGCCCCCCTCCCCCACTGCTGGATGTAATGTGAGATTTGTCTCCATGTGTGTGTGTGTGTGTGTGTGTGTGTGTGTTTTTCCCCCCACTGCCGGAACATATCCCTTCCCTCCCGCTGGCGGTACATCTCCCCGCGCTGCTGTGGCATGTCCCCTCGCTGCACATCTCCCTGCCCCGCCCGCCCCTCCACCCCCCGCGTTGATGCATCTCCCCTCGCTGGTGGCACATCTCTCCCCCCGCCCCCTACTGGTACATCTCCCCCTGCTATCTGGCACATCTCCCCCTCTTCCCCCTTCCCCCCCCCCCCACTGGCACATCTCCCCCGCACATCTCACATCACATTCCCAAACTTTTTTGTTTGGAGGAACCCTTTAAGTATTTCGTAAAATTTCCGGGAACCCCTATCTGGATGACACATGTTCGACAGGGTAAATCACAAAATAGATGTGTAAAGCAGTAGGGGTAATAAATAATATCTAACTCATACTTTTGAATAAAGAATGTGTAAATATTTTGTAATGATTTTGTTTTAAACATCACCCCCCCTGTATCTCACATCACCTCATGTCACACACACGCACGTCACACACTGTCACACACTGTCACACACTGTCACACACACACTGTCACACTGTCACACTGTCACACTGTCACACACACACACACATTGTCACACTGTCACACTGTCAAACACACACAGTCACACACACACACACACACACACACACACACACACACACACACACACACACACACACACACACACACACACACACACACACACACACACACACACACACACACACGCTGTCACATTGTCACAGTGTCAAACACACATTCACTGTCACATACACACATACACTGTCACACACACACACACACACACACACACACACACACACACACACACACACACACACACACACACACACACACACACACACACACACACACACACACACACACACACACACACACACACACAGTTACACACACATTGTCACTTGTCACACTGTCAAACACACACACACACACGTTTAAAAAAGAAGCAGGAAAAGCAGAAGCAGCCTTTCCCCCCTCCCCTCCCGTAGCTCACATGCAAATATTACAGAAGAATCAGCAGCAGCCTGTACTCCTCTCCGCCAACACCATGAATCCCCCTCCCCCCACCTCGTAGCTCACAGACCTCGGGCAGCAGGAGGCTTGAGGCAGCGAGGACTGCAGCGCTCTCCTAGGAGAGAGGAGGGAGGGAAGGAGGAGGGGGAGAGTCAGGGGCAGCAGTGAGTGCAGGCGGCCAGGCAGAACCCCTGAGACTGATCTGCGGAGCCCTGGCTGTGAATCACTGACACACACATAGCCCCATCCAGGCAAGGACATGCTCCCTCCCTTAGTAGCCACGCCTCCTGCCCCCTGCTCTCGCTCTAACATTACTGCTATCTAGCCAATTTAAACTTAGAATGTCCATAATTTGGGAGGTGAGTGACATTGGAAGCTCAAAATAGTTGTGTTGACCTACAAATCTGCAGCAGAATGTACAGTGAAAGTTTTGTGGTGCTATGTGGCGCCGTTTGTGAGATTTCGATGCTTCTGACATACAAACAAATGGAAAACAGGAATCCAACTTAGAGCTATGGTGTATATATATATATATATATATATATATATATATATATATATATATATATTGTGAAGATTGAGATAATGTGTGTGGCTATCATCACCTCCATTTTGGCCTAACCGCCATTTTGAGTGTTTGCTTATGTGTGTGTTTATTTGTTTCATTCGTGTATGCATTCGTGTATGAACTGTGAATGTTTGATTCTGCAGAGTATCGCTCCTAGATGTAACTTGCCCTTGTGTAATTCCTACAAGGCATGCAAGAATTGAAATAGCATTCGTAAGCGATTTCTCCTGTCTTAAGATATTCCTGCTGACCCGTAGGATTTCTTATCTAACAGCTACATTGCATACAGGGCTGGACAGAGTAACTCCCTTATGTCACAAGGTTAAGAGGCCCACATTATGGTAAATTATCGATAAGAATATAGTGTATGCAGCATATTTAGTTATCAACCAATATATATTTTTGCATATCATCATATCATCATTTATCTCTAAGCCAGCCCCCTTAAGGGGTGTATTACTCATTTTGAAATGTATAAAAATGTGATCCAAGCAATATGTTGGCAGAGGCCTGAGTTCCTTGTTGGAATTTTTTTCTCTCAAAGGTGCCTTGGTACAGATAAACTCATGCTGTTACTTTGAACCCTTGACTCATTGATTTTATTTCTACGCTTTTACAGATGGCGCCCGAATAGGGACACCCAACATCTCGGGAGCAGGAAACCCAGACGGAGCAGCTGCCTACATTACTCAAACGTGCACACTTGGAATAAGGTATGGCTTTATCCTTTTTAACAAAAAAAGCCAGTAGATTAATTGTTTGAGTAATCTGTAGACAGTTTGTTCTTTATGGCAACCTACCTGAGTGACGGGACACCCTGTATCACGTGAGTTTATCAATATTATACTGATCAGGTATTGTCATTGTTGTTTTTGTATTATTGCCATAAACTCAGGTTATACCGTGTGCCGCTAAACGGCAGGGCCAAGTAAGGGCCCAGAAGGTATAATTATTAATAAGGTGTTAAGTCTCCTAGAACTTGGGTTGAGAACTATTGTTAAGGAAAAGCAGGTAACTATTTTTAAGGCCACTGTTCCTTAACTCTATATTCTACTTATATTATACCAAGGGTTGGGGCACCTTATTGGAACCCGATCGACTGGCGTTGATCGGGGATAGGTCAGATAATAAGGTGGTAAGTCTCAAAAAACTTGTAAAGAGAAGATTTTGTTAAGGAGCAACAGGTGACTATTTTATTTTTTTAAGACCACTGCTCCTTAGCTCCATATTCTACCAAGTAGTGGGCACCTTATTGGTACACGATCGACTGGCGTTGATCGGTGTAATACAGGAGAATTATGGGGAACCTACATTCTCAGTCGCCGGCGCAGGGTACGTCTCTTGAAATTATGTGTGGACTTTATGGCAATAAAACGTTTTAAAAATGGATATTTAGTGACGCAGAATATATTAAATAAGAAGGAAAGTGAAACATATCAGGCTCTGTTTTAAAAATAACTGCAGCATTAGTGGACCACCCTTTTTCTAATCCCCTTATCCTCATCTTCTTTTCCTCAACCCCCTTTTTTCCTCTTCCCCCTTTTTCTCACCCTTTTTCACTGAAAAGGAGTTGCATGTTTGTGAGGCACAGGAGTTGCATGTCTGTGAGGCACAGGAGTTGCATGTCTGTGAGACATGGAAGTTAATTATTAACCTAGGAAGAAAAGGCTTGAATTTAAGAATGTTAAAGTAGTTTTTTAGGAATGAATGCATTAATACTGCGTGGAAAAAGAAGGGGACATCCTCTTTAAATGTTTTTTGTTTTTGTCTTAGAAAGCTCATAGAAACTAGTTTGATGGCATAATAATATACATGTCATGGAGTGAAGTGTTTGTGTGTCACTCTGATAGTTAATGTATGTATGTATGTATGTATGAATGTCTTTATTCATATAGCACCATTAGTGTACATAGCGCTTCACATTGTCACTTGTTGTACTAATCATAAAAATAACAAATAATCTCTTGTAAAAGGGTCATTTAAGTTTACCCTTTTGTCAAAGTGTATTAAGCCTGCTGCCATTTAGAAGGCATGACAGTAGCATTTAAAAGAAACCTAGGAAGTATTGTATGTTAAAGTCTGTTAGTGTAATATTTTAAAAGAGAATGAAAATTTGGCAGTTGTAAAAAGAAGTCATTTCACCCTGACTCAAATATGAATTTGTATTTTTTACTGTAGCACATTTTTGTTTCTGGGCGTAGGAAATACTGTATTACAATATTTAAATGAAGTTTTAAATTTAAATTTTATGTGCTGATTTAGAGGAGTCAGGACTAAAAGCAAGGTATATCTAGAATGCAAAGTTTTAAAAAATAAATGTTTATTTTTTATTTAAACAAAAAGAAAGAGTCTGATCTTATGGAGTAAGGAAGCTTTATTAAGTTTTACTCTGGCCCACGAGATTAAGATCATGTTGGAATTTTGTAGAAAGGAGAATGAATGTTGATGGAAGATAAACTCAGAGAACGTGTGTATATGTGTGTGTGGGTGTGTGTAAGAAAGATAAGAAATTAATAGTAAATAAAACAATACGATTTTTGTTTTATAGGAAGGGTTGCAGAGATGGTTTTGTGTTTGTTTTTTAGTTATCAAGGTTTCTCTGTTCAAACTTATATTAGGAAACTAACGGTTTGTTTTCTTAAATACACTGCTCGTCTGATTTTTGAACAGCAGTCATTTAAAAGAGGGAAGGTTAAAAGCAGCCAAGCGGGCTGGCCCCCCTCCTCCAGCTTAAGGAATGTACAAAGACCACGTTCCAGACATGAAAAGTTAACTAGAAGCTGAGAGAAAAAAAATTGTTTAAAAGCAGGTTAGTTATAGTATGGGGAAAGAGAAAGATTCTGTAATGTTTTTATTTTTGGACTAAGTTTATTGGCCAATACCCACTCAGCAGAAATGCTTTAGATGGCATAGCCCCTATTATGTAGGAATTATTACAAGAAGGGGTTATAATCCCCACATGCAGTATCCAAATTACCTCTACGCAGAAACCAGTAAACACATTTAAATTCTATTTGTTCTATGTTTTTAATTCTATTTTTTATAATTGTTTTATTAACAATACAATAATATTTAATATGTATTTCCGTATTTGAATAGTGTCAAAAGTATACTCAGTACTTCACAAAGCGTACAATATAAACGAGTAAGCATAAAATCAGATATGAAATAATTTTTCCTATAAAGTTAACTGCATATGTGATGTATTTTTATAACTTTTAACCATTACCTCTCCTTTCCCTCCAAAAGGTGTCTTAATTTGAACCCTGATCTATAGCCTCTCATTTTAAAGAATGCAACTGTAGGCTATCTAGATTTTATTTTTTTAAAGCAGTAGCTATTGTCAAATTCATGTTATATATATATTTAAATCTCAAGCTGCTGATGTTTTAAATACCATCATCCTTTATGTCGTATACTGTTCACATGTCATAGGATTTGCATATGAACAAAAGAGAGGATAATTTATATGATTTTCCATAACACACCTGTCTATATGCGGACTCTGCCTATTTTGTTCATTGCAACATTACCTTATGTGTGTTGTTTTGTTATTTATCCTTGAACATTTCTTGCCGATATGACCCCATTCATACTGTTGTGTTTTGGTGCTGTCTACTCATTGCTACACATAGCAACATGTTACTTCATGAATATTCATGTAGAGAGGGATATACCCCATCTCTTTACATTTTCCAGCATAACTATTGGATAGCTTTATTTTGAGCCTGTTTGGGAACTAAGAATTAATGTGATGAGCTGCTACTATGCAGTGTTTTGTGGTGAAGCTAATTAGCATTGTTAGTATACAGGCATACCCCGGTTTAAGGACACTCACTTTAAGTACACTCGCGAGTAAGGACATATCGCCCAATAGGCAAACAGCAGCTCGCGCATGCGCCTGTCAGCACGTCCTGAACAGCAATACCAGCTCCCTACCTGTACCGAAGCTGTGCGCAAGCGGGGAGACTATAGAGCCTGTTACAAATGCGTTATTTACATCAGTTATGCACGTATATGACGATTGCAGTACAGTACATGCATCAATAAGTGGGAAAAAGGTAATGCTTCACTTTAAGTACATTTTCGCTTTACATACATGCTCCGGTCCCATTGCGTACGTTAATGTGGGGTATGCCTGTATTATGGTCACTGGCCCCTCATGTTCTGATAGGGCTTTACACTTGTGTTCATATTAGCATTTTTGTTTACCTTATACTGTCCATTTCGTTCACATGGGGACTTTTATTTATGGTTTATTAGTTGTCATTTGATGCATTTCGTTAGTTTTTAGCTTGAAAAAAAAGTTGTATACGTTTTAGTTGTGTTATAGTTAAGTTTATGTGGATATTTCCCATTTGGTCTGTAATAAATTTGATATTAGTGGTATTAGTTATTTAACTGGTACTTTATGTATATTTTACAGTTTACAATGAGTGCAAGCTTTAGGGACTTTTAGTGACAACCTCTTGTCACTTATCAGTGTTCTCTTACGATATTTCCCTATGCACCGTTGATTTGTTTCTTTTGTAATTGGTGAGCAAGGTATTTTTGTGTTTATTTTATATACGGATGCCAAGATAGTGGTGAAAAACAAAAAAAATTTGTGCTGATTAAATTATAGTGGCTTAAAGCGCTCTCCTTGTGCTTTTATTAATGAAATGTTTAAGTCTCTCCAAACTTAGGTGCAGCTTATACAGTCTACCATGGAGAATACAAAGCAGCATCATCGCAAGAAAAAAGTGCCGGCACCACCGTAAACAGCTAACAAAGATAAAGAATCATCAAGCCAGTGTTTTTGACCAACAGTTAGTGGATCTAGGCACAATAATCCTAGAACATTTAACCACCGAGGAATTAAGACTACAGGCAAGACCCGGTCTTAAACGAACAATTTGTTTTTTCAGGACTCAATATTATTTTTTTTATGCTTTAAAGTGTGTTTTTAAGATGTATACCTCGCTAGGCAAGACTCAAAAGACTAGACTCCTCCTCCCTACGCCATCCCAGCAACCGTAGCTTTTGCAAGGAGAGTTCCCAGCAGCGGTGACGTCACACGCTCAGTCTACCAGCGTGTCTGCATGCAGGGACTCTGTGCATCCTACGGGCAGGATTTGCAAGCTGCGGACGGCAATTTGAGCAATACCAATCGTTATTGCACCATGTGAGTGTATTTTACTGTGTTTTTTTAGTGTTTTAGCTAATTAAAAGTGTTTCAAACTACACCATATTGTGCCCATTCCTTCCCTCTTCGGTGGGGGTTCGTAACGGAGCCACCCCCGACGCCATTGTGGATTGAGGCCACCTCCAGTAAGCTGCCTGCACGTGGGGTTGTGAGAGGAGCTGAAAGAAGGGGAACAAGCACAGATTCTCTCCACTGAATACTTTGGCGTTCATCATGTGAGTAGGAATCTTCACTGTCTTAGATAGGGATCTGATTGCTAGAAAAACGCTGCGCAATCAGGTGTGCCTCTCATCTGTATTTCAGACGTGCATCTGTCTATTCCAAGGACACATCCCATCTGGAACATTTTCAACAGAGCCCAGCTATCATCTTTAAGATCAGAGACTATCTGAAGATCACGGTATCTTGGACTTTAGCGCTGGGGACTTTAATATTGTTTGTGCACTTTTTGTATCAGGTTTGGAATAACCTGACATTATTGTCACCTAGCTGCTTGCTCTTACAGCAATTGTTAGATTGTTTGTTGTTTTAGCACTTATTATCGTTTAGCACATTATTCATCACACCTTTAATTTAGTGTAGGTAAGCGCTTTTGGAGGGGTTATTTTCTTTGTTTTGTATTGTATGCAAGAATTGAAATAGCATTTGTAAGCGATTTCTCCTGTTTTAAGATATTCCTGCTGACCCGTAGGATTTCTTATCTAACAGCTACATTGCATACAGGGCTGGACAGAGTAACTCCCTTATGTCACAAGGTTAAGAGGCCCACATTATGGTAAATTATCGATAGGAATATAGTGTATGCAGCATATTTAGGTATCAACCAATATATATTTTTGCATGTCATCATATCATCATTTATCTCTAAGCCAGCCCCCTTAAGGGGTGTATTACTCATTTTGAAATGTATAAAAATGTGGTCCAAGCAATATGGTGGCAGAGTCCTGAGTTCCTTGTTGGAATTATTTTCTCTCAAAGGTGCCTTGGTACAGATAAACTCATGCTGTTACTTTGAACCCTTGACTCATTGATTTTATTTCTACGCTTTTACAATATATATATACATATATATACATATATATATATATATTAGAAAAAGAAAAGAGAAAAAGCGCCCGATCCTTGTGTAAAATCAGATGAACATTTTAATAAATCATGGACAAGACAAATGCACACTTACAATTTGTCTGATTAAAATAAGCATTTTATGGGACCTGCCCATGCACCAATCGAAGACTCCACAGTCACCTCCGCTCTGCAATCTCACGATCAGTTCGAGACCCAGTAGTTGAGAACGCCGTTTTCTCCAAGGTGTATAGATTATCATCCGTCATATTTTCTAATAGGTACTATGGGAATTTGGTGAGCCCAAGAAGAAGCAGCCTGGACCTTTGTTTTATTCATTCATGGACTTCATTTGGACTTAAGTATCATTTTTCAAAATTTTTTATAGTTTAATTTTTTGTATTTTTATGCTTTTTTATATGACCAGACCATTTTATTTTTTCACATTTTTTGCACATTTTTTACAAGTAGAATTTGTTTGATTCATGTTGTTATAATATATTTTATTCCAATTGTTATAGGTAGGCACTAGTTGGTTCATGCAAACATCATACTCAATTTTGATATTTGGTGCAACATTTTGGCACACGTCACCAGGGGGGCAGCAATTTGGGTGTGTTGAAAAAGGAGCGCTGTCTTTAAAACTGTTCATATATATATATATATATATATATATATTATATATATATATATAATATATATATATATATATATATATATCTGTAAATCCACTTTGTCTCTTTGCCGACCATTCAGAACTACCTTATTAAATTGTCCTCCTTTAGTTTTTCTCCTATTATTTATATAAAGTATCTAAAAAAGTTTTTGTCAACATTCTTTACTGACTGAGCTATTGTCTCTTCTGTTTGGGACATTGCACATCTGATTATTTTCTTAGCTTCCTTCTGCCTACCCTGATATAGTTCTCTATCCTGCTCTCATTGAGTGTTTTTAGATTTACAATACCTGCCACCTCCTTGGAAAACCATTTTGGTTTATGCTTTGGGACATACACGTCTGTTCTAAATATGAAAGAAAACCAAGGATAAAATAATGTCTGAGTTTTCACAGCAGCTTTGATAATGGGCAGACTGGGTGGGCCAAGTGTTTTTTTTTTTTTTTGTGATGGGCGAATATGTAGAAAATTAAAAAATTCACACAATTTTTAACATTTTTTAATGTGACTTTTTCTGAATGAAGAGGAATTTGCAAAAATTCAAATTGACTAAGAAACACCAGTTACACAGCGAATTAGAATTTGAGCACAATTTACATCACTAGTTTCTTATCTGCTGTGAAATTCTATGTTTCTATATAACTTAGTCACAATAAACAACAACACTTTCTGATTCCATCATTTATTATAGGAAGATCTGAATGGTTAATTTGCAATTAGTGGTACAATAGCGTCCAAAGCACAAATATCATATGCACAATCACTGGTCAAATTTGTATCAGCAAACTGAGTTTAGTTCCGGTGGACAATTCCTCTTGGTTTAGCCCTTAGCACAGTACCGGTATTTCCAACGTCTGTCCCTGTGGGACAAGGAAAATATATTTACATTGACTGCCGCAGACTGGGTTATCTTCAAATGAAAATGAGCAGTCAGTACAATAGTGCAGAAACCTGGAAGAACTATAAAGCTGCAGCTAATTTCAATATCGTTCTATTTGCATCATTACATTCACATGTAACCTGATTGAATTTCTCACAATCCCCATTTGCCGAGGTTCTGCTTTCCGTGATATGTAACCAGCAATATGCCGCCCGTGGCTGCATCTCCACCCTCCCTTTCCCAGCCACGGCATATGGCTATGAGTCAGGGTAACCCCTGTAGGCAGTGTTTTGTGGGGTTTTGTATGGAACCCTTACAGTGCTCTCATACCATACCTAGTATAGCATGGGTCCTGGCATACCAGAGGCCCCTATAAATTACCAGGTACGTTATCAGCACTTGCTCGTTTTCTAGGGGGACGGACCAGCTAAGTCCATCAAAATACAGTAGAAGTGGAGCGCGGCCAATTACATTTCCAGCATCCGGGGCAAGTTGCAGCATGTGATTGCTCCCGGTGCAATCACATGACTCGAAAGTGACAGAAGTCAGTTGGGTGCCAATCGTGTCGCAAGACCCCTGGCACTGAAAAGGTTAAAGCAGTAGTCCCCAGGTTTTAGTGTATGTATTTATATATATTTTAATTGTACACAATCTTGGGGAAATCCCCCTGTACTGTTCCCTGATCTTTAGATCTCTCTGGAGACCGCAACTTTCCTGGCATATTTGTACTTTTCTTGTGTCTGTGAATGATTCCAAAAGAGATATATGGCACCAAGGCCACCAATTGAAAGCCACAATGTCATGTCTTGATGACGTTCCAGCTTCCTGGTGGCCGCAAGTGCAAGGCTGACCATGGCGCCCGAGCAATAAATCGGCTCTAGTTTAGGTAATACAAAAAGAAAACACCCTAAAAGAAATAGGCAGCACAGACTGGTGCTTTAACTAAATACAAATTATTGATACTTGATCAACAACAAATACTGTAATTCAGCTTTGAATAAAAGATACTGTAGATGTAGGAACGTGCATTGATCCATTCCCAATGAGTATTTCCTAATCATTCTGTAATTACTGAGGAGTGTCTGTTTGAGCCCTGGAAAAAGTGTCTGAAACTCAGTTCCCCACAAACATATTAGTGTCAGAATTTGATGAGCAGTGTGGGCCGGTGCTATTACTATGTAAATCAAGAAGACAAAAACAAAAGTAATTGCTGAAAGAAAACGGAAAGAGTACAAATAGATGTCCAAAAGGGATTCCCCTTGAAGGAGACAAATACTTACTCTTTGCTGCTATCTTGGTAACTGGATGTTCCTACAAGGTAGTAATTAGTGGGGGCTTCCCATCTCAGGTAAGCATCAAAACCATTGACGTATCTGCCCCACTGGCAGTCATAGGCAACTGGCACGTCCCCCTTGCAGCAGAAATATTTCCACCTGGAGAAGAAGACAGTCATTCGAAGAGCTATCACAAACCCAACCACACTGTCCCAACTGTTCCTATCATGGAGGAGGCTTCTGAAATTTAGCTGACATATTGTCCAGTATGAAACCAATATTCTGCAGTGTCTGATGGCAAGGCAAAAATCAAACTGGAAGCCTTGGTTAAAGGTACAGTTGTGTAAAATATGAAATAAACATCGCCTATGAAAAAGTTGTCAATGATATACTATATATATGTTGCAGGGTACCCTCCCTTGCCTCGTCCCTGGCAGTGGTCCCATCAAGTGGGAGGGTTTAGTGTTGGCCATGCTGTGGTTGGCGCAGCCACATAGATATGGACTACGTGTAAAGCAGCGGCCATCTTGAGGTTGGCACTGCAAGTGGAGGAGGTCCTGTTGTTCAGGATATGCTACGCGGACTGGAGACAGCATGGCAGTCCTAACAGAGCCGGCGAAGGGAGAGGTAGTGTCCAGGGAGCTAGTAAGCCCCTGGATTAGGCCAGACCCATTCCCCATAGGCCTCAGATAGTTTCCCCTACACGGTAGTGGATGTATTGTAGGGCCAGCCCATAGTAAGGGATTTGCCCCATTATTGTGAAGATGATTCAGCGGAGCAGACATAACCTCAGCATGAGGATTTTCCAGGCCTGGTGGAATCGACCTGTGGTGTTACTGGATGTTAGGCGAGAAGGGGATTGTGTTGGAGGCCCCGCACAGTGGGATGCAGCCTGTCTACAATTCCCTTGGTTTACTTGAGTAAGCCAGGAAGGTACCACCACATGCACCAACACTTCACGGCAGGGTAGCGCTGCCCTCACATATATTTGGGTGGGACTGTTCTGTGCAGAACGGGGTCTAGGTGCCCAGGGAACCCTCAGTCTTGTGGGAGATACTGTAATGGGATAACTGTATTGGGATATCTGTATTCAGTTATTAGGAGACTATGGGACCATAGTAAAACTCGGTTGTACATATTTCTTGTGATTGTGGTTATTGGAGGTATACCCAAAATGCATACCAGTTCCCGTGAGAGGCTATTCCGCCAATGCAGGGATCCTCACAGGTGGAGGCGCTGCACCAGCCCCCCCAGGCTCCCCCAAGCGCGGAGGCTTAGGCCTCTTGTGAGCCTAACAGGTAGCACCATAACACCCGTAATACACATATCTCCCTGAGGAGGACGGAAGGGGTGTTACATATACATACATATATATATATATATATATATATATATATATATATATATATATACAGAAGGAAAAAAGCTGCGCCTTAAAGGAACATATAAACTATGTATGTCTATGTAGATATATCTGATGTATAACCTAAATAGTCTAAGCAATATTGTAAAGGTATACATACCTATAACCATAAAATGGGCCAAAAACAAACATACAACAACAATACATGAAAAAGCAAATGAAAGGATAAACCAGTCCTCAAATAGTTCCGATGATGAAAATGGATACTGGTATGTAGGGTCTCCGGCAGCTCTCAGTGTGGACCTACCACGTCCACAGGATATCTAAAAAGGAAAAGAGAGGAGAGAGCGCACGCCCATAGCGTATAAAAGTATATTTAATGAAGGGAAAGGGGGAGGGAGGGATAAAAAACGCACTTACAAGAAGTACAATAAAATCAAGCATATGTGATAATAATCACCACCATCCGGTCTAACTGCAAGCTCTTGGGGCAGTCCCAGGCTCCGTTGGTAAAGGAGCAGCGTCTCAGCAGATTTCCAGGACTGATGTGAGTCATCCGGTCAAATTGCAGACTTTGGGGGCATTCCCAGGCTCCGTTGACAAACGAGCAGTGTACCAGCAGATTCCCAGGGCTGGTGTGCTATGAATAGTCCCAGACAAAAAGTTCCGTATAGGTAGTGCCCGCAGCACTGGCGCTAGGATCAGTCCGCTCCTGCGCTGGATGTAGACTTCAATGTCAGTGCGTCTGACGTCACGACGCTCCCTGACGCGTTTCGTCAGTCTCGGCTAACTTTTTCAAAGGGATAACGTGAGGGGGAGGTCCGGTATTATATACACACTCCAATGATGGTAATTGATGAAAAAAACACCCCTACTCAGCTGCAATCATTATCCGTGCTACCAACACTATAGAAAACATGATTATATAAAATACACATATTTACCCTGAAAGAATTGGAGGAGATGATAGAATAAAACTAAGATATATATTCTCAATAGCCAATCATATTACTAAACATACATATAAGTTAACACACAGTTAAACATGTATTAAATGTAAAATAGTTGGCAATAACATAAAACAACTTAGTAAAACAACATCATTTTCTAGGGCTCAAACCCAGATTGAAAATACTATTCCTGTATGTGAATCAAACCCCATCTGGTGTAACCATGGGATACATTGCTATATATCAACATGGTGCAATGATATACATATCTAAATCCCACCTATAGATAGAGGGATGATCACACACAGGCCCGTGTGGAGTGTATTCCTTAAATATTGGTGATGGAAAAGGAGATCATATGACATTATATATACATATATGCAACCACAATCAATTAATTATTAAATATTGCACCCAGATGAGTGCATAGATCAAATACCAATTCCTATGTTCCCATATGATTGACCTAAGGACAGATTGAAATTAGATATAAATTTATATATAAAATATAAATAATGATGAAAATTATAATGTAAATATAAATGTTCATACAAATGAAAACTCTGAAGAAAAATTATATAACTGGAGTCTGTATGCCACAAACAAACAAGGCAGGGGCCCGGAAGGTGTATCTACATATATGTGTTATACTGTGATCAAGTGTTGTGTGAAATTATTATGTGTGTGCTATAAACTATATACTATATACCTGTTTATGTCTTATTCTATAATAATGACTACCAGGCCCTCGTTGGCCATACTAGTGAATATCCAATTGAATGAATTTCATATGTCTATATAAAGGTGCTATTTATTCCTCATACCATCTATTTAACCCAGTGTTCCTAGTTGATAGTGTCTATTTCATAAATCAACATTAATGTGTAATGAATGGATCATCCATCTGTCAGACGGAAGGGAGGAGGGTGGGGACTGGGAGGGGAAGGAATGGAATGGGGGGAAATAAGGGGGGGGGGGGGGAAGGGGGGGGGGGATGGGGGATAGGATTGGGGGGACCTCTGGAGGAGATCCTAACAAGGGATGACATGAGAAGCAGAGGAGGAGAACAGGAAGAGGCATCCGAGGAAAAACTAAACTAAAGTACTAACGTCTAAACATTCGTTTAGTCCCCCAGGGCTGAGAGTGCCCAATTTGTGAATCCAATAGGATTCCCGCCTGCAGAGCGTCTTGAACCGGTCGCCTCCCAGAACACAGGGAGAAATGGTCTCTATTCCCATAATTTGCATGGTCTTGGGATTCTGTTGATGAAATAATTTAAAGTGTCGAGGGACACTGTGATTATTCAGACCTTTAATAACATTTCTCCTATGTTCTAGGAAGCGAGTTCCCAGAGTCCTGGTGGTTCGTCCAATATATTTCAGACTGCAACCGCACTGTATAAGATACACAACATAAGTGCTAAGACAGGTGATGGAGCTACTGATGGCATACGTGGTACCCCTCATTGGAGACTTTACTTGAGAAATCGAAAAGCAAACAAAATAAACAACAGAGAGGAAAACGTTCAGGTTATGACAATAATACATTCAGAGATGGAGAGGTCGACTGTAAGATTCATTACCACCTATAACCAGTCATCCAAACTTATCAATAGGATTTTAAATGACCATTGGTCCATTTTAAAGTGTGATCCACATCTAGGACCTATCCTGCCAGATAGAGCTACTGTCACATATAGGAAAGCAAGGAGTATAAAAAGCATACTAGCTCCCACTAGGCTCAAATCATCTTCCAAGTGTGACACTGTAAAACAGAAGGGACCATTGGGTAACCATCCCTGTGGCCGCAGTCGATGCATTACGTGCAGGCATCTTTTGAATCAAACTCATGTTTATTCTCCAATGAGGGGTACCACGTATGCCATCAGTAGCTCCATCACCTGTCTTAGCACTTATGTTGTGTATCTTATACAGTGCGGTTGCAGTCTGAAATATATTGGACGAACCACCAGGACTCTGGGAACTCGCTTCCTAGAACATAGGAGAAATGTTATTAAAGGTCTGAATAATCACAGTGTCCCTCGACACTTTAAATTATTTCATCAACAGAATCCCAAGACCATGCAAATTATGGGAATAGAGACCATTTCTCCCTGTGTTCTGGGAGGCGACCGGTTCAAGACGCTCTGCAGGCGGGAATCCTATTGGATTCACAAATTGGGCACTCTCAGCCCTGGGGGACTAAACGAATGTTTAGACGTTAGTACTTTAGTTTAGTTTTTCCTCGGATGCCTCTTCCTGTTCTCCTCCTCTGCTTCTCATGTCATCCCTTGTTAGGATCTCCTCCAGAGGTCCCCCCAATCCTATCCCCCATCCCCCCCCCCTTCCCCCCCCCCCCCCCTTATTTCCCCCCATTCCATTCCTTCCCCTCCCAGTCCCCACCCTCCTCCCTTCCGTCTGACAGATGGATGATCCATTCATTACACATTAATGTTGATTTATGAAATAGACACTATCAACTAGGAACACTGGGTTAAATAGATGGTATGAGGAATAAATAGCACCTTTATATAGACATATGAAATTCATTCAATTGGATATTCACTAGTATGGCCAACGAGGGCCTGGTAGTCATTATTATAGAATAAGACATAAACAGGTATATAGTATATAGTTTATAGCACACACATAATAATTTCACACAACACTTGATCACAGTATAACACATATATGTAGATACACCTTCCGGGCCCCTGCCTTGTTTGTTTGTGGCATACAGACTCCAGTTATATAATTTTTCTTCAGAGTTTTCATTTGTATGAACATTTATATTTACATTATAATTTTCATCATTATTTATATTTTATATATAAATTTATATCTAATTTCAATCTGTCCTTAGGTCAATCATATGGGAACATAGGAATTGGTATTTGATCTATGCACTCATCTGGGTGCAATATTTAATAATTAATTGATTGTGGTTGCATATATGTATATATAATGTCATATGATCTCCTTTTCCATCACCAATATTTAAGGAATACACTCCACACGGGCCTGTGTGTGATCATCCCTCTATCTATAGGTGGGATTTAGATATGTATATCATTGCACCATGTTGATATATAGCAATGTATCCCATGGTTACACCAGATGGGGTTTGATTCACATACAGGAATAGTATTTTCAATCTGGGTTTGAGCCCTAGAAAATGATGTTGTTTTACTAAGTTGTTTTATGTTATTGCCAACTATTTTACATTTAATACATGTTTAACTGTGTGTTAACTTATATGTATGTTTAGTAATATGATTGGCTATTGAGAATATATATCTTAGTTTTATTCTATCATCTCCTCCAATTCTTTCAGGGTAAATATGTGTATTTTATATAATCATGTTTTCTATAGTGTTGGTAGCACGGATAATGATTGCAGCTGAGTAGGGGTGTTTTTTTCATCAATTACCATCATTGGAGTGTGTATATAATACCGGACCTCCCCCCTCACGTTATCCCTTTGAAAAAGTTAGCCGAGACTGACGAAACGCGTCAGGGAGCGTCGTGACGTCAGACGCACTGACATTGAAGTCTACATCCAGCGCAGGAGCGGACTGATCCTAGCGCCAGTGCTGCGGGCACTACCTATACGGAACTTTTTGTCTGGGACTATTCATAGCACACCAGCCCTGGGAATCTGCTGGTACACTGCTCGTTTGTCAACGGAGCCTGGGAATGCCCCCAAAGTCTGCAATTTGACCGGATGACTCACATCAGTCCTGGAAATCTGCTGAGACGCTGCTCCTTTACCAACGGAGCCTGGGACTGCCCCAAGAGCTTGCAGTTAGACCGGATGGTGGTGATTATTATCACATATGCTTGATTTTATTGTACTTCTTGTAAGTGCGTTTTTTACCCCTCCCTCCCCCTTTCCCTTCATTAAATATACTTTTATACGCTATGGGCGTGCGCTCTCTCCTCTCTTTTCCTTTATATATATATATATATATATATATATATATATATATATATATACACACACACATACATCTTCAGCCATTGTTGATCTGCAGCTGGATAAAATGCTATACCAATGATCTTCCATGTATTGCGGTTTCAAGACTCTCTTCTCCATGTTAATCCAACAAACTTTCTGATTGCATCCTACCATCTTACTTTTGGATGTTATTTGTCTGTTGATGGCTTTTGGAAGGCATAACCAATACTGTTATCCCAGATGGAGAGAACATGCTTTGCCTGGTCTGCCCGCAGTGTGTGCGGGTGGGCCTGCGCTGGGATCCGCTTCCCAGTGCTTAGAATGTACCACACCCTACCTCCGTGTCCAGGGACCTGGATCAGAGAAGTCTACTCACCTTACTGCCATTGCTGAGGTCATCCAGAGATTGGTGGAGGTGGGGAGGCAGAAGCCTGAAGCTCCGTGGTTAAACTACTGGACCATGCTCCAGCCATTGGTGAGTCCCAATCTCAAAAGCGGGATTAGCCGTTTGCTCAGTACCAACTCTGGGGCGGGGTCGCTGGGAGTGCTAAGGACCGGTGCTATTAGTTCCTCCAGCCCTGTGGGAGAAACCCACCTTCACAGATGTACCTGTGCCCACCCTGGCCGGGGCGCGGCCATGCAAGTCTCCCGCTGCTGCTGTACCTACCCCAGCTCAGATCTGCGCCTTGGAAGAGGCGTGCCATTGCCTGACAAGATCAGGCCCAGTAGGACCTGCTATGCCCTTGCTGTTATACTGACCGTCGGAGAGATTATCCATCACTGGACTGGCGCGGTGTCCGCCAGACAATGAAGGTGCAACTATCGAGGAGAGGTCGGACGTGACCTCCATCGATCCCTAATCTACAACCCGATCGTCCGTCACGAGTCCTGGTTCCTACCTGGATGTCCCAATGCTCGATTACGACCTTCACCCGGTCGACCGAGCTATGGCTTACGTGGCCCATACCTACGCCGACTGCTCGGATGATGTGATCATCGAAGAGGACCCTGTGATGGAGATGACTATCGATGCTGATCTTCCTGTCTTTACGCCAGTTCCTGCTTCCGTGGTGGTGAATACCCCTCCAGGGGAACTATTCTTGCAACACTGCCAAGTCCAGAAGCAGGAGCTGGACCAACAACGCCGTTCTTTGGAGACCGGGACGTGGGAGACCATGGCCAATGCCCTTAGGGAGGTTGTGCGCGCTCTTCTGCGTGGCTTGCTTAAAACCCTAACCAGGACAGCCTCACCAGTTGCCGGTTCCATTGGAGCTAGTCGCTCCAACAGAGACTTTGGATTTTGGAGCCCGGGTCTTGCTCAGCTCTGCCCCGAGTTCTAGTTCTGTCCTGTCACTGCCCCTTAATCGCTCTCCGAGTCCAGAAAGTAGCCCCAAAGGTGCGGGAGGGGATAATGGTGCCCATAGTGACATCACCGAGCGTCCTGACCTGTCACGCCTGTTATGACAGTGGCCATTCCTGCAGTTTAGATGGTAGCCGTTCCCGGTATCCTAACTACCTCTCGAGTGACTGACAATGTGCCTACTGACGCAGATGAATTACCATGGCGGGATCTGAATTTTAGGGGATATGTACCTCATTTAAAGTGCACAAGGTTTTTGCTGGAACGGGGATTCCATACTGACCACTGGTGGGAGGATGGTTATTTCTCTGCGAAGCGACAAGCAGAAATAATTCTCGACCATTGTGCTAAAATGGAGGAAGGTCTTTTCTCCGGACCACAGGGAGAGGCTTCAGCTAGTGAGCCTCTATGGGAAGACCAGTATACTGGGTTCTACCAGGCCAGGCCTACGGGCATAGTCTGACCAAATCTAGTCGCTCTGATAGGGTGCTAGTACAACGCTTTAGAGCGGAAGGATATAATTACCCTTATATTCTGGAGGATTTAATGCGCCAGGCAGAAATGCGCAGAGACGAGTGGATGCGTGCATCACTCATGGAACATGTAATGCAGCATGTGGGCAGTGCTCGTCAGCGAGAACATAGGTTTGCTTTCCTGAGCAAAACCTGGCATGTAGGCCAAAACATACACCTAGATAGGGTTGAATATGTCACTGAAAAGGGCCGCAAGCGATGTTACTCCGTGACCGTGTACGACAGTGAAGGGAACATGGTGCGCGAACCTGACCCTGCTCATTATTATTGACAGTTCAAATGTACTGTGTAATAGGTCAAAGTTGGTTAATGCATTTTATATTCAATGGATAACTACGATGTGGATGTTACGCCTTCTGCGAGGATGGAAGGCAATTAAAAACCAAAGGGAGAATGTCACCAGGTCTCTCTGGACTGCAAGCCCTTTCATTAAGTTCCACTGTAAGTCCCCATAGGTTGTTGGCAGTGTGGTATGATTCCTAAAGGGAATTCATTCTAATGTTCAGTGTGTGATGTTACATTGTTCAGCAGGTATGAACAATAAAGTTATAGCGGCCTTTCACTAAAATGAGGGGGGGTCTATGACAAGAATAGGCTAACTTACTAGCCACTCCCTATGGAAGGAGGAGAGTGCTCTTCTATACAGTGAGAGAGTGAGTTCTGTCTGCTCAGTCTGGGATAGCTCCAGAGAGAGGGAGAGAGAGTTCTTGTGCTAACCTTCAAGTAGTAAGGAGTGCTACTGGAAGATGCCAGAATATGTATAATCTGCATAGAGAAGTGGCTGAGGCCTAGTCCAAGATGGGATGGGGTACAATGATGTACAATTCAGTGCATGTACTATGAAGTTGAATAAACTTCAGTCAAATATACATCTGGTGTAGTCTTTGAAGCATGGTAGTAACTAAAGGAAGAAGATTTGTCCATGAGTGCATCTTGAAACCTCATGATCCTCTTGGACTGGAGGCGCTGACCACTGAAGAATTCACCACATCATGTCCTTACACTCCCCACACCACCACAGAGATCTCCAGCCTTTTGTTTGCCTCACAGGTATGATCACAGCAGCGACAGAATACACTGGTAGCAAGAGCATTTCCCAGAGGATAGGGGAAAGAGGGCTACATTTGGAGGCGCTGCTGAGATAGTTGCAGCAGAGATCAGAGCCATGCTTCTGTGTTATGGAATTGTATACTATCAGGACTGGGGTTTAAAGTTGGCAGCTATGCACTACACTTCTCTTGGTGATGCTGGGTAGGTTTACCATATACATTTTAAGTTATGGTGGGTGAAAAAGGCAACAAAAAACCTCCACCCTTGCTGCAGTGGAAGCACTCTATGCTAGGTGATAATGGTTGAAAAGCAGGGGTGCAGACCTGTCTTAGATATGTGAATGTGCTCACAAGTCATATTCTTTATTGACTATATGCTAATGGTGGAGGATTTTTGTTGCCTTTTTCACCCACCATAACTTAAAATATATATGGTAAACTTACCCAGCCTAGAAATATTTCAAAGCAAATATAAACCAACCTCACACTGATGAGACCCATTAAGGTTGAAACATGTCTGTGAGTGGTTTGACTTGCTTTGCTAGTCCCATGCTGTGCTTAAAAGCTGTGTGAAAAGCGATGCATTTGCTTAAATGGGCACCATGTGAATGGATATTCCAGGCAAAAGGTGACACATTGTCTGCTCATTTGCATGTAATTTCCCAAAATTCCTTGCTACGGTGGAAGCACAGTATGATAGGTGATAATGGTTTAAAGGCAGGGTTGCAGACCTGTCTAAGGCATGTGAATGTGCTCACAAGTGATATTCTCTATTGGATATATATATATATATATATATACATACATATACACATACACATACACATCAACCCCATTATAGTGCGGTCCGCTTCAAACACGGATCAGCTTATAACGTTGTCTGATTTTAAATACCGCGCTAGGACTTACCGGCATCTAGATCTCTCTCCTCTTTGCAGCTGCCAGCTCACTCCTCATGCTCAGCGTCGCAGAGGAGGGTCACATGACACAACACACATCCCACTACACCATGTGTATTTTTTATTTTTTTAAAAACATTCAATGCTTTATTGCTAATGGACATACTATGTGGGTCCACACAAAGTAACGCCCCTTTCCCCATTCCATGGTGCTGGGTGACTAGGCAGAAGCCTGGCCACTTCTGCATGGTGATAGTTATGTCATCATAGAATATACAGTATATAGTGTGAGAGACATTTCTGGAAGGCAGTTCCGTGGAGGAGACACGGAGGAGGGATCTCACTGTGAATAGTTTTTATATGATCAGAATATTGATTCTATAGCCTAGGGTAAGGATCCCCTTTATTGTTTTATAGTTAGCAAAAGTGCCCTACCAAGATAGCGTCCCCAGTAATGGCTCCCGTGATATAGAGGAAGACTATGCCTAGAATATGTTGCCCGAGGTATAGCTGGATCAGCCCAAAAGGAAAGTCCATAGCTGACTCTCACCCAGAAGGACAAAAGATCCTGAGTAGAGGGATCAATTAGGTAACCCATAAGGAGTCAGTCCTTAACATCTCCCTAGCGGGCCGAGATTGAGCGCAGCTAAGGAAGAGAATACAGAAAGCACTAATAATAAACACTAAAAAGACTATACCAGATGTAACATATATGTTGTGATTGAGCCTTTCTCGACTATGACAAATTAAGCTACTGTTAGTATGAATAACGTTCTTGGCGCCCATCATTACATTACCAACTCCCGACCTGCATGAATCCCGCACCCTGACAAGGTAATATAGACGGATAAAGCCAATGAATGAGGCTCATTAGGATGCCGGGCCAGGAGGGCCAGGAGCGTTACACATATACAGTATATTGGAATACAACTTGACAAAGTTGATAGCTATGTCTGCTTTGGCCAGCAATAGACACCTTTTTGAATATAATCAATAGAAGAATGAAAATGGGATGGAGCATATTTGGAAGAAAGAATGAATAACTTTCTTCTCAAGACTCTATACCCTTGTATATACAAGCTGCATTTTTTTTTTTTGTTTGTTTATTTATAAAATATTTTACCAGGAAGTAATACATTGAGAGTTACCTGTCATTTTCAAGTATGTCCTGAGCATAGAGTTGACAAATAGATTGCCAATCTATTGTTTCTTGTGTTGTGCACATTAATAATGCAGCCATCATTCGCCAAAGAGATAGAAGAACAATATGTAACAGCTCAGATTAGAATAACACGGGGAAGAACAAAATTAGAAACATATTCAATATCACTGCAAACAAACAAATAAATAACTTTATGGGGGATTTAATTTTTCGAAGGAAGCCAATTACATTAAAATGAAGGGTTCTCTATCATGTTTCTTTACCTCCTGTCCTCCTTTTTGTTATCATAGTAACTGTCCATGCCAGTTATGGCAGTTCCAAACGGACATGAGAAGTCAAAGTTTCTATCAAATTTATTGACGTAGTCGGTCCAGTAGCATAATGAAAGTTTGCTGAAGGTTTTCTTGCAGCCGAGATCCCAGAGTCGGTCCTTGTAGCCATCCTGATGCTCACTGGAGGAACATAAAGATGATGTCATGGCAAGTGTCTAGTATCCAGGGTCGGTAGAAGGGTATTATGTGCCCTAGGCGAACATTAAGCCTAGCGCCCCTCCCCGTCAAACAATTAACGTTCAAAAATGTACATTGTGCATTAGAATGAATAAATATTCTGCATTTATAATTACAGATTTATTTTACATTCAGAAGGAGAATATGATTCTGATCGAACATTCTCATTGTCCTGTGGGGGCAAGTTATGTGTGATGGGGAGGGGGAGTGGTTATGTATCTGGGAAGGGGAAAGACGAGAATGAGGTATGGGCCTGGTGGGTAAGTAGGGCCATGACAGAGGTGGACGGTGAGAACAGAGTATGTTTACCTACAGCCTTGGAGGATGGAGGGGCCCTGCTGGACACCTTCCAGAGGGGCTTGCAGAGGTGCCGGTCAGATGTTGTTCATAGAGGTACCTGTCTATTCCACCAGCCTCAAGCAGGTCCCCTCTGAGAGACACCTCTGCAGATCGGGAGCATGCTAGGGTCGCTGGCAGGGTACTTGGGCCCCCTCACTCAATGAGCCCAGGACAGTAGTCCTACCTCTCTCCCGCTATCGGCAGCCCTGCTGCTACATGAAATTCACAGTTGCTTAGTGAGTAAACTGGCCCTGATTGTCACTCATACCCATTAGTAACAAAAACATCTTCTACTGGATCCAGACAGATCTCTGCCTTTATGTACCAATGCAACACAAAACAAACCCTTTGCTGTCAGAGGGACCTGTCTATCTGCAAGTGATGTTGTGAGAGCTGATGAATGAGCTACATCTATAACAAGCTCTCATGCTGGTCCATCAAAATGTGCCTCTTCCTGCAAAATGATCTAGTATTCCCCAGAACCAACACAGTTACTCCGACGCTCATGAACACTGAATCCCACTATCACATGGGAACACTGTTACCTTATGATTAAGCTGATGCTTTGATGACCTGGACACACAAAATGAAGAGTCTGGTTGTAGTTGTTGACCCATCTTTTATCGTTTGTGCTTCCTACAAAAAATACAAAGAATAGATGTTCTAAAGTCTCATTGTATTATTAATATTATGTTTATTTTTTAGAGATTACCAAGAAACTTCATATGCACATTGTGAGATTATTAGGAATAGTGATGGAATACTAAATATAGGGGAGAAATGTAATGAAAATATACTAAAATATCAAAGAGATGGGTGATAGTAAAGGAGGTATTCAAGTCTGCACCAGAGAGAACACTAATAAATGAAAGAGCAATGTGTGTGGCAGAGAGAGTAACACTAGTTAGTGAAGACGTATTACTGCAGGTGAGGCAGAGCAGGTGTTACTGATTGAGGTGTATATATTATGTAGCCATGGTTGGTCTAGCTATCTTTCTGCCCCCCCTGTCACGTAAGTTCTACTAGGTACAGACAGTGACAGGCTATCCTGTGGGGTTTGCTTCCCCTCACGCAGCCTCCCTGAGTGTTGGAGAGGTGGTGGCATTGGGTATGTGTGCAGCCAATCATGGTGCAGACCCCTTTCTGTCTTAGGGAGGAGACATTCCAAATTTAGAGAGTTCTTGCTCTCACCCTCCTGGGGTGAGGACGTGAGTCCTTGCTCCTGCCCTTCTGGAGTAAGGAGTGGAGTCAAGGCCTCAACATTCTATACTGGCTCACACCATCCAAGGATCTGGAACCCTCTTCTCCACAAAGATGCATATGCTGTAATACCATTCTGCAGTGGCTGCACTAAATAAAGATTCCCCTTTATATAGTTCTGGCTGAGCTGAAGTCTATTAGCCCGAAGTATAGGAGCAAGACTGTCGTGGTAGGGACTGCCTGCAGTTATACTGCATCCTGCTGTGACTGGAGGTGCTGTCACCACATGGAAAGAACCTAACCACCAAAAACCTGTCCTGTTCCCCACATCATCGCGGAAGTTCATCTCTCCTGGACCCTCACAGGTAACCAGCACCATACGTACCTGTAGCCTAGGTAAAATCTCCCAAGGGGGGGGAGCAGTGCTACAAATGGAGGTGCTGCTGAGATGAAGCAACAGGGCAGACTTTTAGAGACTTTGCAGCCAGCAGCAGTAAAAGAGTCCGGGCCCCTGATGCTACCCCAGGGACCCAGGGCACCCACCCGCGTTAAGGAAGAGGGGAGCCACACCCTTATGCGACACCAGGAAGGGGGCTTGCCTAGACCTTTACCAAGGATAGACTGAGTTTGGGCGCACCCTGACGGGAAATGCGTGGAGCGTGTACCCATCATCAAGGATCCATGACAGGTACAGGCTCTTTCAGTTGCAGGCTGGGGACCCTGTGCACCTGGGCACAATGAACTGTGCTAGTTGGGGCGCACCCTGAGGGTATGTTACCAGGAAGCGTGTACCTTTCCTTTCAATACAGACCAGAGGTTGGGGAACACCCCAAAGGGAAATCCAGGGAGTGTGTACCCTTCCAGATGCTAAACAAAAAATTACTGGGGCCAGGAATCCTTTCAGTTGTAGGCTGGGGGTCCATGTGCACCTTAATGGATATGGACTGTGCTGTTCTACCATGTAAAGTGTGAGGGATGGGCCCCTGAAGCGTCACCAGGGACCCTGTGTACCTTTTTTGTCATGGACTTTGCTGGGCATTCTATAATGGAGTGCATAGCATGTATTGTGCAACCAAGATGATGTTCCTGCCGAAATCTGCGGGACCGCATGGGTTTTGCAAAATCCAGCTGCAAGTTTTGCAAAAACCAGTTGCATCCTTTCGGCGGCAAAAAGCTGACACTGCCCTTCATTGTGACTGGCCCAGCCGGAGCCAAGTCACTTCTTCGTCCATCCTACCCCTACTTTGTGTTCCACCTAGGGGAGGAGCCATCCTGAAGAACAATCCAGGCCCCTGTCTTTTGCTATAAGAGGAGCTCACCCCACCCTGCTGGACTTTAGTTCTGCGGAGCTGTGAGTAAGAGAGGAGCTGCCTTGCCTTGCTAATACTCTGCCTCATCTACCTCACTTCTAATGCCATGTCAGAGCTAGAACTGCCCAACTATTCTCTGCCATGAGGCTACCTGGTGGTCACCATTTTTGGCCGACAATACCTGCAATGTGTGTGCCCCAAATGCAGACTTCCTGGGGGAGATGACAGTACAACTGCGCGGTGCCAGAACTATACGGAACCCCGTACATGTGCCCTGCCAACCCGGTGCCACCTACAGCTGTGATTCAGCTGTTCGATTGGGCCTCTACGCAATCAGGTGAGGCCCCTGTGTTCTATTCTGCACCCCTGCTCATGTCAGCCTACAATCTGGCCCTACTGTTGTGGGAAGTAGCCTGCGGCAACGTCTAGCTTGCTGGGCCACCTATGGCCCGTGTGCCGAAGAACCTGTTCAACAAGGCTCCAGTGTTCTGGTGGCCGAGACGACTCCAGTGGTCCAGATTGATGGTTCCAGGACCAGAACTGGTGTCGGTGTTCCTGGAGGGTGAGTTCACTGCCCCGGGGTGTTGGGTGCATCTCCTCTGGTGATGCCGGAGCAAGCCTGCTTTGTGCCAATTACTACCAGGGGGTGCCGGACGCCCCAACTTTGCGGCCCGGAGAAGGTGTTCTTGCCATCTTCTTCTTCTGATGGAGAAGGAAGCAGCAAGATGCCTGTGGACAAAAGGGCTTCGCCTACCGGTGTCCTGCGATCCAGTCCTGGGCCCACGACATCCTGATGGCTGTGGTGCTGCCGAAGGTCCAGAGGAGCCCTGCGCCCAAGGAAAACGTCAGCGCTGCCAAAGACCCAACCACTGAGGAAACAACAAGACCCGAGGACATCTCCTACCTTCAGTTGGGTGAAGCGACATCTTCTTCCGCCCAACAGGAGTCCGCTGCGGCCTTGCCAGATGAGGAGCCAGGCAGAGCCCTGTTTGGTGGGCCGCGGGGTGATGCACTTTTGGCGCAGTTGGATGTGATGTCATCGCCGCCGCAGAGCATGAGCCTGCCTGAAGCTCTCGCGAGCATGGCACTTTCAGATGACATCACCAAGATGGCTGCTGCTTCCACTGCGGAACCCAACCCAGAGTCTGGAGTGAGTACTGAACGGTGCTCCACTGCCCCTGTTCCACCACATACTCCGAGGCGAGGAAGAAGTCATTGTGGATCATTAAATGCAGCCCCTGTACCAATCCCTAGAGGTCATGGTCGACCTAAAGGCACATCTATTGGACTGGTCATGGACAGTGTTTGGCCCAACACACCGGCTCCAGTTGCCCATGTACCGTCACCAGCCCTGTCACCTGCCCCTACACCCAGTTCAATACCATCCTCTGGGAGTAAGGGTAAGGTCAATCGTGTGCGTTATGTCCGGGATCATCCTAGGCCTCGACCCTTGGCTCCTAACCCTAGTATTTCGGCCGTAGTTCCATGTATTGGATCTGGAGGTAACTCCATTTGTGTTAACCATGTTCCCTAGTGATAACTTGTTCCCTGGTATGTCAACGGACTTGAGGAATTGGGACTTTGGTGGGAAAGATGGGTGGTCCGATGATTCTGAGGGTGAAATACCATATTCCAGCTGCATCCCTGTTGCTAAATAACCAGGGTCATTTAAGTCCTTTAGGGACTCATCTCTGTCTCAGCAATCTGCCACGTTTGGTGTGTACTCCCAGATGGACACCAGGTCTGATAGTCCACCTGTAGAAGGTCAGTCCAGGGAACACTTAAAGTGGGGGGACCTAATGTTTGAGGTAAATGCTGCCAGTCTAAATAGAACACGGCTACTGCTCATGGATGGTTCCATCGTGGACCAAAGGTGGGAGGAAGGTCAATTCTCCCAGGAGGAAATACCTGAGGCCCTTTGCAAGAGGATGGGATGAGATCAATTTAGGGGTAAGAGTTCAAAAGCCCCCCCCCCCCCCGTATTCTATCAGGAGGTAGAGCTCAGTGAGCCTAAGTTCTGGTCACTACCTGGTCAGGGAGCTGACCATAAGATCATAAAGATCTAAAGAGCTATTTTTAACAGGTACCGTCAGCCTCATGGATATACCTTTCTATGTGTACCTGAGCCAATTATGGATGAGATAGACCAAAACCGTTAGGACTTGCTGAGACTGGCTGTTATAGAAAACATAAAGACCAAGGGGTCTATGCAGTAAGCAGCGAAAAAAAGCAGTCGCCCATTTTGGAACTAGCCATGTTTTTGGCGTGTTAAACTCGCTGTATGCTGTAAGAGCCGAATCCCTGGCGAATGAATGCGTCACCACGATTTGATAAAATGGCTAGTAACCGGTGGCAAGACGGCTGCCTGGCGAGAAGCTGCCGAGAAGCCGTCCCCTGCCGAGATCTGTCTGCAGCAGAAAGAGATCCGCTGCTCTCTCTGCGCAAACATCGGCACATTCACAATTATTTTATAAACCATTTTTATTCATAGTGTACATGTGCAGGGGGTCTCCGGAACTGAACCGCATTGGTTTCAGGTCCGGGGACCCCCTGCTTCTTGAGATACAGGCCCCTTTTCAGGGCCGTGGGAACCATGACGAAAATGTGACGTCATAGGCCTTTAAAAGCCTATGTCGTCTCATTTTTAAGGCAGACGCCAAGGAGGAAGGACCTCCTACAGAAGAAGAAGGCCAGGTCGTGGCCAAAGAAGACAAGAAGACCCCGGAAGAGAGCCGCAGATAGAAGAAAGAAGAATACAGATGAAGATGGATTACAAATAGAAGACCCGTGGATTGTTTTGGAATTTTATTTTAATGTTTATTATTTTATGGTTTTTTATTTTATGGGTTCCTGTGCATGGTGGATTGGTTCGAGAGTAAGCTGTTCAACGGGAGTCAGTGAGTGGGTCAAGTAATGGTAAGTGAACTAAAGAAATTTATTTTATTTAACTTGTTCTTTTTTTTTAAGCTTTTTTACACGTGTATTTATTTATTTTTGGTATATCATTTCTTGCCACTGTATGTATGTATGTATGTATGTCTAGATCGATATATACATATAGGGTAAGAAATGATGTTGTTTTAAAAGCTTGATTTGCTGTGTTTTAAATTATTTTGGCTATGCTGCTATGCATAAATGTGTGTCATGTATTTTAAAATTAGATAGATGTATTTTTTGCTATTGTATGGTGTACTTTAGGTCAGGGTGAGGCTTGCTTTTGTATATTATATTCTTTTTGGTACTTATATTTTGTCAGAGGATAACTTGTTCTGTTCAACGATTGAATTAGTTCATTGTTTAATTGTTAGGGATGGAATGTAAATTGTTTAGGGATTTAATTATTGAATGCTAATTGATTTATGGTTACTGGATTGGTTTAAATAGTATACTTGTTTGGATGTATTGGTATTTTGTTTGGAATATGTTATTGTTAACATTCATTTGCAGAATGTATATGGTGCATAGATTGTATGCATCATGTATACAATGTAAATGCAATGTTTTCAGTGGCATTTGTGGCTTTTGATTGGCATTTGTGGCTTTTGATTGGAAGATCAGATTGGATTATTAAAGGAAATTGATTTTATTGTAGTGTGTCTGTATGGAGAAGTGGTATTTGTAGTACAGCATGTTTTTGATAACCCTTCTACATTTATTTGTATATTGGTTCATCATGTGTGTGTATATATATATATATAAATATATATATATATATCTCTCTCTCTCTGTATATATATATATATATATAGTTGCATGATGAAGCCACTGTACAAATGAATGGGTGAAGGGTGGGTATCGGGCCAGTGTGGCTTAACCCCTTAATTACCTTTGCGGTTATTATCCGATAAGGTGTTTAAGGGGTTAATTGATATCTGAATGTTATTGCAATGTATTGGCTATGTATTGGCTATGTATTTTGTGGGCAACGAAAGACAAGGATGTTGCTGGCGACGGGGGCTTCTTATTGATGAGGTCAGTAGTACTTTATTTATTATAATATGCTAGTTAATGTGTTTAATAATGGGCAAATAATCTATTATCCCTATCTGGATAATAATTATTTTGCACATTATTCTACTGTAGGTGTTGGGGGGGGGGGATGTATGTATTGAATGTATAGGCCAGGTTTATTTTTTTTACATTCAGGGTTGGTTCCTTGGTTCTGCGTGAGACCTCTGGAGACCACCTGCGGTATCGTCGGGTATCTCACGGGTATCAGGCTGGTTGTTCCACGGGTGACATCTGTGGGGATGAACCGGTGGTCCCCACATCAGTGATTGTGTGTCTGCACATCAGTGGCTGTGTGTCTGTGCTGGTCTGTCTGTGTGTGTGATTGTCTGTGTGACTGTGCAGTTCAGTGGCTGTGTGTCTGTGCAGGTCAGAGAGAAAATGGGGGGCTAGAGAGAATGGAGGAGGGTGGAGAGAGAATGGATGAGTGAGGGGGAGAGAGAGAATAGAAGAGGGGATTGAGAGAGATGATGGAGGAGCTGAGGAAGAGAGAGAGAATGGGGGAATAGGGGGGAGAGAATAGGAGTGGGAAGGGAGAGGGAGAATGGGGGTGGAAAGGAGAGGGAGAATGGGGGTGGGAAGGGAGAGGGAGAATGGGGGTGGGAAGGGAGAGGGGGGAGGGAAGGGTGAGAGAAAATGGGAGAGGGAAGGGAGAGAGAGAATGGGAAGAGATAGAATGAATAATACAGCATCAATTGTGACATTATTAGATATATATCATTATAATATTCATTTTTAGTGATGTCATTTGTTGTATTAAAAAAAATGGTGTCCCGGTTTTTCATTTTCAAAATCTGGTCACCCTATCCCTAATCACTTCACTGTCAAATCCTGTACCTGTCTTACATCTCAGAGAAATATGGGTGATTAAAAAAAAAAAATTGGATACTGTTTGACTTTATATTTTGTAACAAAATAATTACATCATATACCGTTTCCATATAAGCAGATAAAACATTAAGTATATGTATATCTCCATATCTAACAACTGTTTTACCAAACATTAAATTATATTAAATCATACACGTACAGAAACAGCAACTGAAAAGCAGTGTTCATTATTTATGTTATTGCTTGTGTCGTGGAAAAACTCAGTCCCACACATTCTTTTTAGGCAAAAATAATCTGTTGAAAAACGTTATTGCAGAAGCTACTTGCAAGAGTAACATTCACATAAACATCAAGACATGCGTCTGATCTAACATAAATGAACTGAACTATAGGCTCTAAGTAAGCTATCTTATACAAGAAGAAGGGGCGGGCATACATAATATCACAGTGTCAGCACTTATTACTTCATTGGACATCATACTTTTCTTTATCTTGTTTTTCTTGCAGTTACTTGGTTATACATTTTGCAACATATTTTAGCAGATTAAACAAAAAGAAAACTCATGTGTTTAGCTACCTCATCTTTCTCAAGGCCGACAGCCGGTACATCTCTCTCTCTCTCTCTCTCTGACTCTACATGGGGGTTTTAATAGATAAGATAAGGGGCCCAGCTAAAGAAAGAAATTACAGTTTCAGCATTAAAGAAAGTTCCAAGGGGGAAAAACTTATTCTGCACACACGCACACACACACACACACACACACACACACACACACACACACACACACACACACACACACACACACACACACACACACACACACACACACACACACACACACACACACACACACACACACGCACAAACACACACACACACACACACACACAATTTAACTTAACTGGTAACGTAATGAAACACAAAGCATGACTCTTCTTATAGCTATGGAAAACAAACCCCTGGTTATAGCTATACATAGAAATAATGTGAAAATATCATGCTTCCATACTATTATATACACCTCTTCTACTATATCATGTGATTTAATAGAAACCACCTCGATCCCTCAAACACCTTTATTACTTATTCTTTTTGCGTTGTCAAAAGAAGTTCAAATCATTCTCCGATATATTATAGAATTTGTAACTCCTTTCTCTAGATCTTTTATTGCATCTCTTCTATCATATAACATAATCCACATTCATTCCGGTTTGAGTTCTGTTACGTTAGGCGCATTCGGTGTTAACCAATTCCTTAATATAAGATATTTATGCCACGGTCACTGTTATTATCGCTAATTTAGGGAATGATTGCTTATTCTCTTTATCTTTGTGTTTTTAAAAATTCCCAAATAATAAACACAAGATAAGATTTTTCAAATCTACCCATGAGAGTTTTGTTCACAAACGGAACGTTCTTATTCCAGAATTGTGAGATTTGGATACACAACCAAAATCCGTGTTTTAAATCCGCTTTCCCTTGTTGCATTTTACACTTCTTCCTTTTGAGTTATGTGAGCTCTCTGCCAATGGAGAAATTGTATTTTGTTTTTAAAGGGGCTCGTACCCCTTTCCCTGTGACAGGGCCTAGAAATGTATTTGCTATGGAATGAGCTGCTGGCCCTTATGGCAGTGAAAGGGTTAAATATGTACACAATTGTTAAGGACCTGTGAGAAAGCGTCATATGACGTGAAATGTGCATCGGTCACCGTGCTGACGTCATTATGTCAGTAGCATGTGATACAGAGGCGTTCTAACATTCTTCTAGCTCCTCCAATCTGCTTTGCTCCCGACGCAGAATAAGAAACAAAGTATCTAATGCTTAAATACTTGTGCAATACCTAATAGCCTACAATATACTAAAATAGCAGCGCAGGGCTTTTTTTTATCTTCGTCTTATTAACTATTCAAGGCCAGAATCAGCTAATAGAGGACTACCATCTTGTAATATACTAACCAGACTACATAAGTACAAACATAATATAGCTATATGAAGTAACAGTTGCAATAGTAATGATACAAAGTTACTTGGTGATATAATGTAAACACATCTCTAGCAATTGCTGAATAATTGTCTATACGCTAATTGAGCCCTCCAGATACTGTATTGTAAATAAAACCTCCACATTACCCTATAACCAGGGGATCAAATTAAAGCTTAAACTGCTAAATATCTATTTAGAAGCTATAGAGTCAAACATAATATATAATACACACAGAGTGGACTATACATGCTTAAATATTACTGATTACGCTAATACTTGAATATAGTCCAACATAGATTGTTGTATATATATATATATATATATATATATATACATATATACATATATATATATATATATATATATATATATATATATATATATATATATATATATATATACAGTGTTCGACAAACCTATACATTTGCTCGCCCCGGGCGAGTGGATTTAACCCCCAGGCGAGTAAATATTGGCCCAAGCAGCACACGTTTGGTACTAGGTGGCGAGTAGATTTTTTTGTGTGGCGAGTAGATTTTTTGGTGATTTGTCAACCACTGTTACAGTATATATATACATATATATACGTATATATATATATATATACACACACATATATATATATATATATATAAACAGTATATATTGACTCAAATAGATGATAGTATATTATTACCATCACTGCTCTCATCTGTACATTTAATTAGACATTAGGCTATCTTGAGGATAGCAGCATGAGTCCAAACAGCTCAGATAGCTATATGCACAATATACCAACGTCTATAAATAAAGAGATATTACAATTTCATTATTTTCCTCGGTTCAATCACATTTTTATTTGTGCAATTCACTGTATATAACATAATCACCTACATGTTTGTGTCTTATTAAATATTCTGGATTATATTTTAAAACATACCTACTAATGTATAACGATAAAGAGACAGAAATAAGCGCAGACGTGACAGACACCATAAGTTACAGCAATCACAGAACAAGACCAAAGTTACCATCTCCCGAAGCATTCTCAGGTAGTGCTGCAGTGAGACCCAGTAACAGAACCAGCATCACCTTCATGACAACAGTACTGTGGGAAGCCTGGATCACGGGGAGGTTCTGAAGCCTGTTTAATGTCTCTATCAAGCAGTCCCACATGCCCAGGCCTTTTATAGCCCAACCCAAGTGCCTGCCCCTAATATAATAACCAGCCGCCCTGCTAATAACATTCACTTATTTACCATATCATTTGTATCGATTGCCAGCCATAATATTTGCACAATATTAGGATATCTCGTATTCTAGTTAAGGGTTGTTTTTTCCTATTAGATAAGTGGAGCAGTAACGTTAAGGTGCAGAGGTACATGTGTAAGTGTTAGTCGAGGTCACACACACACACACACACACACACACACACACACACACACACACACACACACACACACACATATATTATATAATATAATCTGGAAAACAAACGCAAAAAACAATCAAGAAGATAGGTAACAAAATGTAATATATACTAACAACATTAACATATATAGAGTTTGCACTCACACTCTGTTTCCTACATAGCTGGGGGTCCGCGGGGTGTCAGTCTCTTGCTCCAGCCGGTGTTTGCCTCAGTGTTCATTTTGACGCGTCCGTCTCAGGGAGCCACTGATGGTACCTGACCGACCTGTTTGGCGTGTTAGATCACCGCTATAACCCGGATCCAAAATGGTGCCCAACGCGTTTCTCCATTTCTATGATGGCTTCATCAGTGGTAAACGAGAGGCGTGTCCAAACCAGTATAAGAATCCTCTCGTTGACATGGATACCAATATAAAGAAGACACAGGGGCTTTTTCAAGTAGCCTTCATAAAAGAAATCGCAGCGCCGGTTAGTCCACCAGTTTTTTTAGCGTTGCTATTACAGTTTTCAGAAAGCCACGAATACCTGTGATTGCAAAATGCCCAAAACTGGCGAGGAGTCAGCAACGTGATTGTCATCTCTCTCTAAAGGGCTCACTTGACGATCTGCAGTGATCTGGCCCAGCTGTATAGAAAGCTGCACAGAGAGAGCCGGCTCTGCCTGGGCACATCTCACCAGTGATTGCAGGGTTTTAATAAAATTGTTAATACTAGTGTACATGAGCAGGGGGTCTCCAGAGCAGAACCGCATTGATTTCAGGTCCGGGGACCCCCTGCTTCCCGAGATACAGGCCCCTTTATGGCGTGCTGGTATCTTCTATGCATTTAAATGTCTTGCGTCACGTGACCGTGGGAATAAAATGCATGGGGATAACGGCACCCCATAACGGGGCCTGTATCTCAGGAAGTAGGGTGTCCCCGGACCTGAAATCAACGCGGTTCTGCTCCAGAGACCACCTGCTCACGTACACTAGTATTACATTTTTTATTAAAACAGCTTCATTACCTAAGCGGCTATCCACTAAAGCAATGAAGGGGATCAACCTCAATAGCCATTTTATTTGGGGTAGAGGGGGTGGATGAAGGAGGTAGTAGCCCCAGGGTGGGTGGTTAGGCCTGTCTGGAATGTTGCAGGAGGAGTTATCCCCTTCACTACCATAGCGGTGGGAACCACTATGGTAATGAAAGAGTTAACCACTCCCTCTACAACACCCCCCCCCCCCCGGTAGGTCTAAAGAAACACCCTCGGGGCAACTACAGTACCCACTTCACCCAATCTCTCTACCCCCAAGAAACAAAAATAAACACAACAGCCTTCCTACAACCTCCTCTACCCCCAACACCCTCGCTACCAACATATACAGTACATACAGTAATGGGCAAAATTACTATTATCTAGATATGGATCATAGTGCATTTGCCTATTCTAAAATCAAACATTTGCCAACCAGCAGAAATAAAGTAAATAAAACTTTATACTAATCCCTGCCATCAAGAAGGGCATCCTCGTCAGCATACTCCAGGTCCATATCCTTCATTGCCCACAAGAGTGCATGAAAAAATACAATCTAATGGTGCCTAACCCCTTAATCACCTTAGCGATTAATAACCGCTATAGTAATTAATGACTTCCCATTGATTAGCACAGTGGTACATCATACCCATATAATATGGGCATAATAAGCCACTATAGCAGTCAATGGCCAACCTATATAAAAAAATCACGCAGCTGAAAAATACACAGCAATTAAAGAAATACACAAGCACCTAAACACCACAGCAATAAGAGAACTACAAAGCCTCAACTACAGATCAATACATTTATTCTTACACCAAAACTGGAAAAGAATATAAATTACGTTATACCAAAATAATAGAATACAATGAAAGAAACACCTAACTAACAAAACAAATCAAGAAATAAAACCGCAAGCCAATTCACAAATGTACTAAAAACAAGACATCCAAATTCTAAACAATTTAATATATATATATATAATTATATATATATATATATATTTATATATATATATATATATATATATATATATATATATATATATATATATATATATATAACAAAACAAAACAGAAATAATAAAGGAGCGCCTAATGCAACAACCTGCCTAACTGTGAATAAGTAGCCAACTGCGTTGATACAACCTATGGGGTGGCTAAAGTGAAATAATATAATTAAAAAACCCTATGTAATTCTAAGATAAAATGTGTAATAACTTTAATACAAAGTGTACATAACAAAATTGTTAAAAAATGCTTCTGGAAAAAAAAAAAAAATTTTTATGTTGTAATACAAAAAATATCTAGAATAAAATAAAAAATATAAAAAATATGAAAAAATGAAAATAAAAACTTTTTTCCAAAAAACTTTTAAAAACCTTAAAAGTCACAGAGTCCTGTTCCAAGTGAATGCATCCAGGTATAGGCAGCCCGTTTATAAGGGATCACAACTCCCTAGGAATACCTATGAAAGAAAAAAGAAAAGAAAACAGGCGCACACCTAGTGCATTAAAGTTTAACAATAATTTTATGGAACATTTAAAACCAGACAAATGCCCACTCACAAGTAAAGCGTTATTTGAAAGCAGTTATGAGATTGGCCCTCATAAGCCAGTGGTGCCGTTCGAGCCTGTAATGGTGTCCTCTCGTGCGCGGTCTCCTTCTACCGGAAGTGACGCTCACCCGGTCTGGTGTCCCGCACAAAACGGAAGTCCCTCCAGGAAACCGAGGCCTCTCCTGACTGCCTCTAGCTGCTGCACCACCAATCAAGCCAAACGATGTGTCCACTGATCTGCTTTGCTGAGCCTCCCACAAGCTGCGTTCCTCTCAGTCTGCTCTCAGTGGGACAAATGTCTGCTCTGCTCTAGCCACGCCCTACGCGTTTCGTCATCGATGATGACTTCTTCAGGGGATACCCATTGGTTGTATCCCCACAGTATTTATAGTGAGGTTCATTTGCAAACATAATTAAAAACAATTAATCAATTACAACATTAATAAAACACTTTAAACTAGTCCATTGGTACAATTACTAATACTACACTGATCACAATGGACAAGTTCTAAGGACCACACTGTACTATTGGAGAATTTTATAGCTCATAAGATGTTAACAAATATATATGGGTAGAAAAAATGAATATTGTACTGAAACTACCTATTTGTGCAATAGAGATAATTGATAAATGTATTAAATCAACATGTAGTGCCATATAGATGTGTGGCTACTAATTGAATACATCACAAACACATTATTATTTAATATCACATATATTATACACCATTTATACATAGTCACTTCATCACTTCATTGCTAGCCTTTCTGAGCATTCTTCTGTTCTTGCTTAAACCATCTTCTTTGCTCCACCTCTGACTCCAATTGCAATCAATCACAGATGGATCATTCAACAGGTATTATACCATGCCCTAAGACCTGATTTGTTTAATTTATGTAGCACATTGTTTGCTGAACATACTATAAAGGGGTTAATTGATGGTATTCAGTTTTGATAGTATTCTCCAATTCTTGGGATCTCTCAATTAAATCTTGTTCCAAATTGCCAATCATGTTTTGTGAATAGAATCACAACTAATTGTCATCTATTGTCATGAAGTATGGTTAACTCTATCCAACTAGTAAGTACTTGGTAATTCAATTAGTAGCCACACATCTATATGGCACTACATGTTGATTTAATACATTTATCAATTATCTCTATTGCACAAATAGGTAGTTTCAGTACAATATTCATTTTTTCTACCCATATATATTTGTTAACATCTTATGAGCTATAAAATTCTCCAATAGTACAGTGTGGTCCTTAGAACTTGTCCATTGTGATCAGTGTAGTATTAGTAATTGTACCAATGGACTAGTTTAAAGTGTTTTATTAATGTTGTAATTGATTAATTGTTTTTAATTATGTTTGCAAATGAACCTCACTATAAATACTGTGGGGATACAACCAATGGGTATCCCCTGAAGAAGTCATCATCGATGACGAAACGCGTAGGGCGTGGCTAGAGCAGAGCAGACATTTGTCCCACTGAGAGCAGACTGAGAGGAACGCAGCTTGTGGGAGGCTCAGCAAAGCAGATCAGTGGACACATCGTTTGGCTTGATTGGTGGTGCAGCAGCTAGAGGCAGTCAGGAGAGGCCTCGGTTTCCTGGAGGGACTTCCGTTTTGTGCGGGACACCAGACCGGGTGAGCGTCACTTCCGGTAGAAGGAGACCGCGCACGAGAGGACACCATTACAGGCTCGAACGGCACCACTGGCTTATGAGGGCCAATCTCATAACTGCTTTCAAATAACGCTTTACTTGTGAGTGGGCATTTGTCTGGTTTTAAATGTTCCATAAAATTATTGTTAAACTTTAATGCACTAGGTGTGCGCCTGTTTTCTTTTCTTTTTTCTTTCATAGGTATTCCTAGGGAGTTGTGATCCCTTATAAACGGGCTGCCTATACCTGGATGCATTCACTTGGAACAGGACTCTGTGACTTTTAAGGTTTTTAAAAGTTTTTTGGAAAAAAGTTTTTATTTTCATTTTTTCATATTTTTTATATTTTTTATTTTATTCTAGATATTTTTTGTATTACAACATAAAAATTTTTTTTTTTTCCAGAAGCATTTTTTAACAATTTTGTTATGTACACTTTGTATTAAAGTTATTACACATTTTATCTTAGAATTACATAGGGTTTTTTAATTATATTATTTCACTTTAGCCACCCCATAGGTTGTATCAACGCAGTTGGCTACTTATTCACAGTTAGGCAGGTTGTTGCATTAGGCGCTCCTTTATTATTTCTGTTTTGTTTTGTTATATATCACTTCAAAAGGTAGCTGCCATTGCTATAACCTTGAATTGTTGGAATTATCTGTTTAAACTCAAGTATTATACTCACTTTAGTTAGTGACTATTTAGTGTAAATTGTTAGTTTTTATAAAAGTGTTAGATTACACTCACTAAAATGATGCAAAACTGTGAAGAACGTTTAGCCAGAAGGAATAAACTTGCAAACATTGTAAATGAGGACACCACTGATACTGTGGAGAACAATATAAATCTCAAAAACTATTTTCAGGAATTGGAGAATTTTACTAAAGATGAAACAAGAAATTGGTTGGACCTACTTTCTCTTCAGAACTATATAGATATTAAGTTAGTTCCAAGAGGTTTAAGAATAACAAAAAAACCAACATTTGAGGCACCTGAAACATTTACAAAAGAATGGAATGCCGTTTTGGAAACATGCTCAGTGTCCCTCATTAACCTCTTGATCTCCTACAGAAAAGAAAGATTGGAGAAAGTAGGGAAGGAGATAGCTCAAGTACAAGAGATTATTAAACCATTTGAAGGTACGGAGGAATTTATTAGATTGGATGAAACAGTACACAAGAGGGTAATATCATTTGAGAAAGAAATCATAGATAGAAAAACAAACAAACTCAAACGTGATAAAGATGATTATGCAAATGATAGAGTAAGGAATTGGAGAAGGAAGGGTGATTCTTTCCAACACCGTAGGTATGGTAGATCAAACTCAGGTTATAGACAGGAGAATAGAGATTCCAAAATAAACAAGAAACCTACATCCAATGAGAAAGAAAAAAATGAAATCATCACTTTAATTAAAGAAGCTAGGATGGATAGGAAGGATAAGGTCACTCCTACAGTTTCCACTGCAAGTTGTTCCACCTCCAATCGGTACTCTGTTTTGGGGGACGGTTGTGAGGATAATGGGGAATCCCATGAACAAATTGCAGTGGAACATAGGGAAGGAGCTAGATCAAAAACTACCAGTAAGGTTTCTAATTTAATAAATCCTGTTTCACCTGACAAATCACATCAATCCACTTCTTCTTTTTTAGAACAGAGAGAAAAAGAAAAGAGATATCCACTTTGGGAGAAACAGAATTCACAATTACCCCGAAGAAAAAGAGATTCAGGGGAGTCAGAGGAGGAGCGAAGAAGCAAGGACAGAAGAAAATAAAGATGTTGGCAGCTACACCACATAAACACGGTATTTACAACCTTTCGTCACACATACTCACTACACATCATTTATCACTTCTTTCTAAAGGACTTTCATATGCTCCAAATAGTACACCCAATAGGTTTGACCTGTTCGTGGATCTGAATAGATACATCCGCAAGTTAACATTGATGCGACATTTCACCCTGAAAGGAGATGACCATTCGGAATTGCAATTTAATACACAAGAAAAAGAATGTATAAATGCCCTGACATCATTCTTAGTAGAATCAGACCAAATAAACAACTCACAATATGGTAATGTTACTGGAAAACTAATGGGTCCATCCATAAAAAGATCTGCACTTGATAACCAGGATCTAGCCAATAACTCATTATTGGACATCACTATACATGAGGAAGGTTCAAATATATGTTTAGACTCCTATCTAACCCCAATTGATCTAGATCAGGATACTTCACTGAAATGTAAATCATCACCATTTGTCCCTAAATCAACATACTTCCCTTATCAATCAAAGGGCAACTTCATTGAAACATTCTATACAGTAGTCCTGAGGGACTTAGAACAGTTGTGTCTTGATAATGTGGAACTGAAATACAACAACCTTACAAAAGAAGAAAATTTGGCATTGCAAAACATAAAAAGTAATGGTGATTTAATTGTTCGCCAAGCTGACAAGGGGGGGGCGATTGTCCTGCAGGATAGGGCAGACTACCTCTGTGAGGCCCATCGCCTCCTCCTTGATACAACATCGTATCAGACTCTTATTGAGGACCCTTTAGAGGGTTATCAGGTGGAGTTCCGAGATCTTCTCCGGGGCGCATTCACTGAAGGGATTATTTCAAAATTGGAACACAAATTTCTATACATTAAACACCCTAGAACCCCTATTTTCTATCACATTCCTAAATTGCACAAAGATATAGTTAAACCACCTGGGAGGCCTATTGTGTCGGGGATTGGCTCAATGACATCCAACGTGTCCCAATATGTGGATTATTATTTACAACCCCATGTCATCAAATTGCGTTCTTACATACGGGACACGTTGCATGTCATTGACTCCATCTCTGACATCAAGTGGAAGGATACCTATCACTGGGCTACATGTGATGTATCCTCACTTTACACCTGTATTGAGCACTTAAAAGGTATCGAGGCAATTAGTCACTTTTTAGAGTCAGATCCCGAGTTGCACTCTTCACACAGGCTTTTCCTATTAGCATGCATTAAATTTATGTTGAATCACAATTATTTTCTATTTGGAAACACGTATTATTTGCAAATCTGTGGAACGGCCATGGGGGCCAAATTTGCTCCCGGCTATGCTAACCTCTACATGGGACTGTGGGAGAGTACACATGTTTGGGGGAACGCTGCGCTGGGGGCGGGTTTGGTCTACTATGGCCGCTTCATAGATGATATCCTTATTATTTGGGATGGTGAGAGGGGGTCCCTGGAGGAGATTTTGGAAGCCTTTAATGATAACAATATGGGGTTAAAATTCACATATATTACACACCCAGATACCATAGTATTTTTGGATTTAGAACTATTTGTGGGTCCTCAAGATGTCATTCATACCAAAACACACTTTAAAACAGTGGCTGCGAACAGCTACCTACAATATGGTAGCAATCATTATAAAAAATGGTTAGACAATGTGCCAAAAAGTCAGTTCTACAGATTAAGACGCAACTGTTCAATGGACATAGACTTTTATACCCAGGGTACAGATCTTTCAATGAAGTTCCAGGAAAAAGGCTATGATATGGCAGTTGTTAACAAATCGTTTTCAGATGCCAGTTTACTGGATCGCGCGTCTTTATTGGAGAAATCCAAAAGTAAAACAATATCAAAAAATAAGGTTAACTCTACAGGTTCTGTACCTCAGTTTATTACACAGTTCAATCAGTCTGCCAAACAAATTAAGAAAATAATAAATGACCATTGGAACATCTTGGTTAGCGATCCAGAGATTGGTCACCTGTTGCCAACACATGCTCCTGTGATCTTCAGGAAAGCAAGGAGTATAAAAACAATAATTGCTCCGAGCAAATTAAAAACATCTAAGCTAGTCAACAATTGTAGAGTGGATGGATCTGTTCCCATTAGGGTTAAGGGAAACTTTGGATGCGGGAGAAGTAGATGCTTAACGTGCAAACATTTGATAAAAACCAATAAATTTAAATCTTATTCCAATGGGACATCACATGATATAGCAGAATATATCAACTGCCTTAGTGACTATGTGATCTATCTTATATCATGTGAGTGCGGTCTACAATATGTAGGCCGCACATCAAGAGCCCTAAGCACGAGGTTTTTAGAGCATCGAAGAAATATAATCAATGGGTGTCTAACACACAATCTCTCCCGCCACTATTGTAATGAACATTCGAAAGATCCTAGGTCCTTACGAGTTATGGGCATCGAGTTCATTCCCCCTACATTTATGGGTGGTGATCGTTTCAAAAGATTGTGTATGAGGGAGACCTATTGGATGTATATTCTAGATACTTTGCACCCAAGTGGACATAATGATCACATAGACATTAGCACCATAGTGTGATCACTCCAGGTGGGTGATCCTTCGGAGGTCTGGTTTGAGTGCTTCGGCACTCCCTCTGAACTATGGTGACATGTCAACTCTCTAAAATATTCATCCTTCACAGAATTTTTTGAGGAATTTTTTGAGGCATTTATTGCATTGCATTCCATTATGGCTATATATATTCCCAATAATGCATTGTACTGCGGATGTGTCTGTTTGAGTCCAGAACAGGTCTCAACATATATGTATACATTTTTATACATTTTACACGTCATTACCAATAGAGGTTATACATTCATTCATATCATTAACTTCACATTTATATTTCATTATTAAAATATTTGGATAATCACCTACACATACACATTATCCAATCACTTTAATATCTATTCTTTATATTAATATATTTTATCATTACAATTTTTCCATTTCACTTTATCAATACATCACAAACACATTATTATTTAATATCACATATATTATACACCATTTATACATAGTCACTTCATCACTTCATTGCTAGCCTTTCTGAGCATTCTTCTGTTCTTGCTTAAACCATCTTCTTTGCTCCACCTCTGACTCCAATTGCAATCAATCACAGATGGATCATTCAACAGGTATTATACCATGCCCTAAGACCTGATTTGTTTAATTTATGTAGCACATTGTTTGCTGAACATACTATAAAGGGGTTAATTGATGGTATTCAGTTTTGATAGTATTCTCCAATTCTTGGGATCTCTCAATTAAATCTTGTTCCAAATTGCCAATCATGTTTTGTGAATAGAATCACAACTAATTGTCATCTATTGTCATGAAGTATGGTTAACTCTATCCAACTAGTAAGTACTTGGTAATTCAATTAGTAGCCACACATCTATATGGCACTACATGTTGATTTAATACATTTATCAATTATCTCTATTGCACAAATAGGTAGTTTCAGTACAATATTCATTTTTTCTACCCATATATATTTGTTAACATCTTATGAGCTATAAAATTCTCCAATAGTACAGTGTGGTCCTTAGAACTTGTCCATTGTGATCAGTGTAGTATTAGTAATTGTACCAATGGACTAGTTTAAAGTGTTTTATTAATGTTGTAATTGATTAATTGTTTTTAATTATGTTTGCAAATGAACCTCACTATAAATACTGTGGGGATACAACCAATGGGTATCCCCTGAAGAAGTCATCATCGATGACGAAACGCGTAGGGCGTGGCTAGAGCAGAGCAGACATTTGTCCCACTGAGAGCAGACTGAGAGGAACGCAGCTTGTGGGAGGCTCAGCAAAGCAGATCAGTGGACACATCGTTTGGCTTGATTGGTGGTGCAGCAGCTAGAGGCAGTCAGGAGAGGCCTCGGTTTCCTGGAGGGACTTCCGTTTTGTGCGGGACACCAGACCGGGTGAGCGTCACTTCCGGTAGAAGGAGACCGCGCACGAGAGGACACCATTACAGGCTCGAACGGCACCACTGGCTTATGAGGGCCAATCTCATAACTGCTTTCAAATAACGCTTTACTTGTGAGTGGGCATTTGTCTGGTTTTAAATGTTCCATAAAATTATTGTTAAACTTTAATGCACTAGGTGTGCGCCTGTTTTCTTTTCTTTTTTCTTTCATATATATATATATATATATATATATAAAATAAAATATAATAATATATATATGTATATAAACAATTTAATATATATAAACAGTGCTTGACAAATCACCCAAAAATCACCACCTAGCCCCGCCCCAGCCCATCCCCAGCCCCGCTTAAAAAAAAATACATTTATACTTTACTACAATTAGTCCTTGTTACATAGTTACGTGTGTGTGTGTGTATAAATGTTGGATCTAGAAAAAAAAGCCACATGTGAATGACTAGTTTCCTGAACCTCTTAACCATTGTCTGGACCCCCCTCTTCACAATATCTAAAGCAGCAATCCCGCCTGGGATCTTACCTGATCCGCAGTCCCTCAATGTCCAGGTACCCTCATTCCCGCAATGTTATATGTTAGAGGGGAGGTGTTCCCTACCTGTCTTCTGGGTTAGGGGGGATTCCGATGTCTACTGTGTGAAGCTTGAGTCAGATTTGGAAGAAAGCAGTATAGGTTATTTATTTCGGTGAAGGTATAGAGCAGTTAAGATATATATATAGTTTAAATAAGATATCCAGATCCAGAGTGTGAAACAGAGAGTGTGGGAGAGATAGAGAGACAGAGAGAGTGGGTGAGAGTGAAAGAGACAGACAGGCACAGGGTGACAGGGTGAGAGAAAGGTGACAGAGAGAGAGAGAGGGTGACAGAGAGAGAGAGAGAGTGACAGAGAAAGAGAGACAGTGACAGGGTGAGGTTGGGTGACTTTGACCCTGACTGGGTGGGTGACTGGGTGGGTAGGTGACTGACTGTGGATGGGTGTCTGTATACACACATACACTCACACACAACAAGAAACTGAGCCGCTCGGGGGTGAGGAAGCGCTCCAAAGCCCACAAGACTAAGCGTAACCAGAGCTGGGAGTCCCGCTCCAGGTCCCATTCACTGTGTCCAGAAGGGACATCGGAGAGCCATGGGGGACATCGGAGGGGCATGGGGGGGCATCGGTGAGGCATTGGGGACATCGGAGAGGCATGTGGGGGCATGGGAGAGGCATAGGAGGGGGGCATGGGAAAGTAATTACTTGTTCACGCAGGATCACAATTGAAAAGGAAGGCTGCTTCCATGTGTGGGCTCATATAGAGCCTGGATGCGCGTCAATTTTTTTTTTTAACATTTTCAGCGTGCCAAGTTGCGTCACAGCAATCAGATAGGAGGATTTGTTTGTTTGTTTTCAGCGCGAGCAGGGGAAATTAAACCGAACCACGTGCGCTGCTTGGGCCAATCGCCTGCGGGCAAAATCCGGTCACGCCTGGTGATCGGGCAACCGGATTTGTCAAACACTGTGTGTGTGTTTATATATATATATATATATATATATATATATATATATATATATATATATATATATATGTGTGTGTGACCTCGACTAACACTTACACATATACCTCTGCACCTTAACGTCACTGCTCCACTTATCTAATAGGAAAAAACAACCCTTAACTAGAAGAAGAGATATCCTAATATTGTGCAAATATTTTGGATGGCAATCAATACAAATGATATGGTAAATAAGTGAATGTTATTAGCAGGGCGGCTGGTTACTATAGTGGGGCAGGCACTTGGGTTGGGCTATAAAAGCCTCAGGAATGTGGGACTGCTTGATAGAGATATTAAACAGACTTCAGAACATCTTCGGGATCAAGACTTCCCACAGTACTGTTGTCATGAAGGTGATGCTGGTTCTGTTACTGGGTCTCACTGCAGCACTACCTGAGAATGCTTCGGGAGATGGTAACTTTGGTCTTGTTCTGTGATTGCTGTATCTTATGGTGTCTGTCACTTCTGCGTTTATCTCTGTCTCTTTATCGTTATATGCTGCTCTAGCTGCACCTGAGGCTCTTACACCAAGAGGTTTCTTAGATCCCTAACAACTGATAAATAGCAAAAGAACATAGATCTCTGTATACTGCACTCTCTCATACACTAGATTTGTAATGATAGATTTACTAATATTTAACCTTTATTAGGTATATTTGTAAAATATAATCAGAATATTTATTAAGACACAAACATGTAGGTGATAATGTTATATACAGTGAATTGCACAAATAAAAATGTGATTGAACCGAGGAAGGCTGTTATCCTGAAGATAATCTAATATCTAATTAAATGTACAGATGAGAACAGTGATGGTAATACTCTACTATCATCTATTTGTGTCAGTGTACATAGTGTGTATATATTTACAACATTCTATGTTGGACTATATTCAAGTATTAGCTTCATCAGTAATATTTAAGCATTTATAGTCCACTCTGTGTGTATTATATGATATGTTTGACTCTATAGCTTTTAAATAAATATTTAGCAGTTTAGGCTTTAATTTGATCCCCTGGATATAGGGTTAATGTAGAGCTTTTATTTACAATACAGTATCTGGAGGGCTCAGTTAGAGTATAGAAAATTATTCAGCAATTGCTAGAGATGTGTTTACATTATATCACCAAGTAACTGTGTATCATTACTATTGCAACTGGTACTTCATATACTGTAGCTATGCTTTGTTTGTTCTTACGTAGTCTGGTTAGTATGTTACTAGATGGTAGTCCTCTATTAGCTGATTCTGGCCTTGAATAGTTAATAAAACGAAGATACATAAGCCCTGCGCTGCTATTTTAGTATATTGTAGGCTGTTAGGTATTGCACAAGTATTTAAGAATTTGATACTTTGCTTCTTATTCTACGTCAGGAGCAAAGCCAATCAGAGGATCTAGTAGAATGTTAGTACGCCTCAGTATCACATGCTACTAACATAATGACTTCTGGACAGTGACCGACGCACGTTTTGCAACATGACGCTTTCTCACAGGGAAACTGGGAATTTCATGTAGCAGTAGGGCTGTCAACAGCAGGGACAGATGGGGCTACTGACCCAGGCCCAGGGTCCAGGGACTTAGCCGGGCTCCCTGCAAGCTACATTAACATGTGCTAGATCTCCAGTGGTGTCTCTCAAAGTGTGCCTGCTGGAGGCCGGTTGATCTGATAGAACACCATCTGACAGGCACCTCTGTGAGCCCCTCTGGCAGGCCTCCAGCAGGGCCCCTCCATCATGCAAAGTTGCAGGTAAGCACACTCGCCCCAACTATCGTGGCCCTCGCTGACGTCAGGACGTTTATTGACGCATGTTTCACGTCATATGACGCTTTCTCACAGGTCCCTAACAATTGTATCCATATTTAACCCTTTCACTGCCATAAGGGCCCGCAGCTCATTGCGTAGCAAATGCATTTCTGGCCCCTGTTGCGGTGAAAGGGGTACGAGCCCCTTTAAAAACAAAATACAATTTCTCCATTGGCAGAGAGCTCACATAACTCAAAAGGAAGAAGTGTAAAATGCAACAAGGGAAAGCGGATTTAAAACACGGATTTTGGGTGTGTGTCCAAATCTCACAATTCTGGAATAAGGACGTTCCGTTTGTGAATAAAACTCTTGTGGGTAGATTTGAAAAATCTTATCTTGTGTTATTATTTGGGAATTTTGAAGAAAAAAAAAGATAAAGTGAGTAAGCAATCATTCCCTAAATTAGCGATAGTAACAGTGACCGTGGCAAAAAATATCTTATATGAAGGAATTGGTTAACACCGTATGTGCCTAAAATAACAGAACTCAAATCGGAATGAATGTGGATTATGTGATATGATAGCAGAGATGCAATAAAAGATCTAGAGAAAGGAGTTACAAAGTTCTATAATAAACTAGCTGATATACCCGGCGTTGCCCGGGATGTAATTTTCCTGCTCCCCCTCTGTCCCCGCTCCCCCCTCTCTCTCCGCTCCTCCTGTTTCTCTCCGCTACCCCCCTCTCACTGTCCCCATTCACCTCTCACTCTCTATCCCCCTTCCCCCTCTCCTCCCTCCCCCCTCTCTCTTTCCCCCTGTTTACAGCAATCCGGACCCCCCCCCCCCCTTCACAGCTCCGGTCCCAACCCCGTTCACATGTCCGTCCACCCCCGTTCACAGCTCCATTCCCCCCCCCCCCAATTCACAGCTCCGTTCCCTAGTTCACCCTAGTTCACCCAGTTCACTTGACTGAGTATAGCACCAATACCGAAGTCGGAGGCATCGGTCTTCACCAAAAGTCTTTTTGAATAGTAAGGGGCTGCAAGGATGGGTGCACTGGCTAGCGCTGTCTTGAGTGCCTGAAATGCTGTTTCACAGGCAGGAGACCAGGCTACCAGAACTGGGAGTCGCTTCTGTGTCAGATCTGTAAGGGGTTTAGCCCTGGTGCTGTACTGTGGGACAAACTTCCTATAACAGCCAGCGGTGCCTAAAAAAGTCATAACCTGCTTCTTAGTCTTGGGGACAGGCCACTGCACTATAGCCTCAACCTTAGCTGGTTCAGACTTGTGATGCCCTCCACCCACCCTGTGCCCTAGGTACAGAACCTCTGCCAAACCTACTAAACACTTGGTGGGTTTCAATGTGAGCCCTGCCTCCCTAATTCTGCTCTGCACCACCGCTAAACACTGCTATGTCATCCAGGCATGCCCCTGTGAAACCCTGCATCCCTTCCAGTAACCTATTGACCAGGCGTTAGAAGGTAGCCGGGGCATTCTTCATCCCAAATGGCATCACTAAACTAAAAATTCATAGAGGCCACTTGGAGAAAGGAATGCTGACTTCTCCCTAGCCTCCTGGGTCAGCGGGATCTGCCAATACCCCTTGCTCAGATCCATGGTTGTCAGATACTTTGATCCGCGAGCTCATCTAACAGCTCATCCATGCAGGGCATAAGATAAGCATCTGGCACCGTCCTTGCATTGAGCTGTCGGTAGTCCACACAGAAGCGGGTGGTCCCGTCCTTAGGCACTAGGACTACCGGGCAAGCCCAAGGGCTCTGGGACGGTACAATTACCCCTAGGGCCAGCATCTCCTCTACCTCCCTCTCTATACTGCCCTTCACCTCTGATGATACACTATAGGCATGCTTATGCAGCGGTCTCAGCTCACCTGTGAGCACTGGGTGATTTGTGATATGTGTTCTGCCCAGCTTGTCCGTGTACAGAACCCTATACATAGCTCTCACCTGTACACTCTGCCGCTCACTGAGCTCGGATCCTATCTCAACCTGCACTAGATGAGGTCAGGCAAAGCATTGCTCGCCGGGTCCCCCATCGGTGGGCTACAGATAGCCAGCACTGATGCCACACTTGGGGCAAAATACTCTTTCAGCATGTTTATATGATGTCCTAGTTTTTCCTGTCTCACCATCTAGCTGCACAACATAGTTGTACTCATTCATCTTTCTGAGAACCGTGTACGGTCCAGACCAGGCAGCCATTCATTTGTTCTGCTGAGTGGACTTTAGAACAAGCACTTGCTGTCCTGGGATGAACGATCTGCTACGGGCATTTTGGTCATACCAAGCTTTCTGCTTGGTCTGAGCCTCCTTGAGATTAGCCTGTGCCAATCCCATAAGCATTTCTAGCCGGTCTCCGAGATCTACTACAAGCTGAAGCACAGAAGCATCAGTATTAGTAGTCTCCCCTTCCTATCCCTCACGGAAAAGTTCCAGAGGTTCCCGTACCCTGCAACCATACAGCAGCTCAAAGGGAGAGAACCCGGTGGATTCTTGCGTTACTTCTCGGTATGCAAAGTGCAAGTGCTGTAGAGGAATCTCCCAGTCCTTCCCTTCAGCCTCTATAAAAGCTCGCAGCATCTGCTTCAGGGTACCATTGAGCCTATCACATAATCAGTTTGTCTGGAGATAAGGGGTCGTGCGCAGGTGCTTCACCCCGCACGCATCTCAGAGACACTGTAACAATTCACTCATGAATTGTGACCCTTGATCGGTTAGAATCTCACTAGGGAAACCTACTCTAATAAAAATCACTAACAATGCTTTTTGCTACTGCCCTAGCACCGATGGTGGCAAGTGCTACACCGCCCACCAATAATCTATTATATCCTCTGTTTCTAATAGAAACTGGGTGCGGTCCATGTATGGTACATAACCCCGAAACCTAGGGTGCCACCAGCGCAATGACTTTGCTGGTGCTGCTAAAGATGAACCTGTGCGTGAGGAGAACCATGAACACTTACAATGTACAGACATTGCCCGCTGACTTCCCCCAGAAGTAACACTTTCAGCGGTATCATCTCCCACATCATCAATACATTTGTCATCTAATAACATGGTATTCCCCCAAGACCAGTCTTTCCAATCTGCAGATGGAATAATAGTCTTAGAGGCCAGCAGGCTCCTCTTTTAAGAGTAATATTCCCTGGCGGCGCGGTCAGCTTCTCCAGGTGGATCACCACCTTGAATACCACAAAGAAAGTGGTGAGATTGTTTATTAATCGTGAATTACTCGTCTGCACTAAGATCAAATGTGGGGTAACTGCACGGACATTGAATTGCGGTTATAGCTAAGTAGACTTTTGAGTAAGACACACCGGCAACAAATTAACTCTTTGCCGTACAGCTGGAAAGATATCCCGTGTTTGAATCGCTATTGGCTTAAGTGCATTTCTGTATTGATTTGATTTACTTACCTGATAATATATTGTCTATGCTTACTCACGGAGTAAGTTTAATTAATGGTTTTATATGCACATATTGTACCGAATAAGGTCTGCAGGAATAATAGAAGATACCACTATTCTAATGTTTTTAGAGTATCCAATATTTCAAACAATCCAGGAGGAGCATATATGGGATAAGAAGGAAGAGAGAATACACAAATTTAAGTGCAGATGTATAAAATGCAACAATCTGGCTTATGCTGTAATCTTTGCTCGAGTGTTCAGCCTACTCACAAGATTCAGATGTATATTGAGCAGTTTGCAATTTGGGCTGCTACCCATATGAAATAAACGCAGTCTGGATCTCCCTCAGGGACACACTCAGCAGTATACGAATATACTGTATATAGGAGAGACAAGAGGACACTACATAGCGCGATCGGTCTGATAATCAATTTTTATGTAAAAAAGATATAAAAATGCGCACTTACAATGTGCATAATAAAAACAGGCATTTATCACATCATTAGTGAAAAAACGGATGGTCAAAGCGCTCTCACCGCCTCCCCTGGGTCTTCTAAGCCTTCTCTCCGTGTAATCTGCTGTCAGGGCCTGTCTCTTTGCGCCCGTCCCGGCGTGTGACGTCACAGCTCCTCGGCTTGTGAACTACGGATCCCCTTCTAGTCCAAAAAGATACCACTCAACACGTTTTGCCCAGTCTGCATAGACTGTATCCGGCTTCGTCATCCAAGCAATAGGCTGGCTACCCTGATTTTGCTGTGTTAAGTGTTGAGCGAAGCGAACACAGAGTATACCAACTTTGATCTATTGGCAGGTGTTATAATTACATTGGAGTTACATTTTATACATGATAAAATGAATTTGAAGAGATTCACCGAGTTAGGGATGTCACATGGACAAATATATTTTTCATAAGACAGAGAAAATACACAATTGATTTGTTCATTGTATTTTGTCCTGGATTTTAAGTTCCAATGATGAAATGTCGGTATAATTATAACAATAGGACTTATGTAACCGACATGAACGTTCTCCCTATTGCTTAGTTACTGTAAGTAACATTATACGGCAGAGCATTCATTGATTGTTATCTGCAACCAATTGACTTACCAGCTGTAGCTTAGAATCCCACCACACATGATTTTAACATTCACTTTGTATATAAGAAGCACACATTTTTGATTGAATAAAATTGTATTATTTTGTCATTTCTGAGGAGGTTTTTGACCAGTCTTTTATGGATATATACATTATCCCTTTGCCCTCATGATAAATATGTATAAATCATAATACATTGTATCAATCTGTTGATCCAAAGAATTTCTTCATCAATTTGGTTGAGTGCAATTTGTGGGGATACTGTGTTTGGTTGTCTTTGATCACATTTCTTTGTTGTTATATATGGAGCACCACCTTGGCTGATCCGGGTGGATTTTCCCTCAGGAACAGAACTATCAGGGAAAACAGCGGTGGTGGTAGAGGGATACGGGGCCTTAAATGTAGCACAGTCCTGGTCAACGTCACGAGTGGACATATTACCTGCACCCGACACCAACGTGATATGGACTACATGCGATGCAGGAGCCGGCTTGGGCGTAGGCCTATGGGCCAGTAAATAGTCATGATAATGGGCAATTTCTTTGGGGGTCATGGCCGTATTGGGCACAGCAGCTGCTGCTTGCTTACGGGCCAACCGTTACTTCATAGCCTGTATAAAAGCGACTCCTTTCACCGGAGTTATAGCGGTACTCATCGGAGCGGGAATCGGGGGGCTTTTCCTCTGCCCCGGCAGTCGCTAGTCCTGGTACGACTCCAGATCCCGCACCGGAAGCACGTCGACATCCGGTTGTTGCACGGGTGTGGCATTGTCGTCATCCGCATGGACATCGGCACCAGCAGGTTCCTCCGTTGGTACCGTAGAATCCCTGGGTTGGACTCTGGATGCGTCCACAAGAGGTAAGCTCATCCGCCTTTCAGGACTCACAGTCGCGGTCACTGAAGCAGGACTCCTCCGTCGCTCTGAGCCACTGGAACTGCTCTGATTCTCCATAGCGTCTGTCAGCATATTCAACAATGGTCGAAACACCACAGATGACCGTCTGCTACTGTTTCGGGAGGAGGGAAGGGACACCTCCACAGCGGAAGACACCGGATCATTTCCGAGTCCTCAGTGGCAATCAGCAGGGCTGTGCCCTACTCCTGCGTCTCTGAGAACAGGGGGGTTTCTCCACCCTAGGCAGTCCTCTTACCCAGTTGCTCATGGGCTGGTTCCGGCTCTCTGACCATCTCTGGTTTCTCGATGGGGACCGGGTCTGGAAACGTCTCTGCCTGCTCTGTGATCATAGGGGTACTTGTATCCCCTGGATCCTCTTCCGGGACGCGTGGGCCCTCTGAGGCCTGCAGAGTTGAGGTAGATATCGATTTAGCAACAGGGCCGACCAACCAGGTAGTGGGGTCATCGCATCCTTGTCTGTGAAGGTGCCTCTTCTCTTCCACTTTTACCACCAGAAGACCTCCTGATAACCGCTAGTGGGTGAAATCCATATCTCCAGACATTTTCAACTCTGCTTGTATATACGGCACAGGAGCAAGGGTAGTCTCAATCCTTTCACTCGCCAGGCTCCAAAGAACTGAGGGTTTGGTTTGCCACATCCGCGCAGTTTGGTTCACGCCAGACCCTTGCAGAACTTTGCAACAAGGCGTGCAGCTTGTTTGCAAGCCTTCCACGCAGTTCCCATTCTCGGCGGGAACTGCCATTTTGGATAGTGCGCCTCACGTGGTGCATTCCTGGGCAGGGGAAGCTCCATTGTGAGCACAGTCCATTCTCTGACCCCACAGGAGTCACGAATCCGATGGGAAGGCCCTTCCAACTAGATCTGTACAGCACATGGTTGCGATCTATCAAGAGCAGGTTAAACCCCAGGCTAGCAAAGCTCCATTTTGATACGCTGCAAACGTTCACAGTCCATTACAAGCACTCTGTGGTTCCATGATCTGGCTATGGCTAGCGGTACTCTGGGCTTCTTCCAACAGAGGGGTCCAGGCACCTTGTACGTCAGGCACCCCTCCTAAGATACTCCCTATCAGTACCGTGCGCCGCCTCCTCTTGGCTGCCAGAATCGTGGACCCTCTCCAGCGGCTTCTGGGACTAAATTAACCAGAGCACCCACTTTAGGCATCCCGACGACCCTCCTCAGGGTGACTGAGAACAGCAATAGCCTTTGTGTCTCCAGACCATTCACCCGATAGGGCTGTCCAAGTCATAGGTCCATGGTGGGGAAATCTGTTCCCTGGTTATGGTATGCCGGGGTCCCCCGGACACTATACCTAGCCTACCTCCTTCTCTCGGTACTTGCTCTGCAAGCATACCTTTGTACTTCCAGCCTTGTTTCGCTGAAAGCCTGTACTGTTACAGATCTCAGCAGTGCCTCCAATTGTAACAGTGTTTCCCCCACCCGTGGGGGATTTGGCCTGTACTGATCATGTGGTGCATGATACCTGCTGGAAACAGGAGGCCTGAGTCATCCGCCGGTGGTAGTGGGGACACAGGACAAGGATTCTGGGGTTTATACCCCACATTTCTCCTTAGCAGTGCAGTGCCTCCATCTGCCGTATGATCCAGGGAAGTGAAGATGATCTCCCACGGTAGAACCAGTTACCTCTCCCCCAAGTAGATCACAACCCAGGCAGGAGGTATAATATTAGGAACAGTTTATTGTCTCTCTCTCTCTCTGTGCAGCACAGTACACAGAAGGTCCAGCTAGCAACAGTAATTCTCAGCTACCACTGAAGGATGGTCCCTGGACCTTCACTACAGGCCAAGGGCACCCGCAGCAGTCCCAGCTCTTCCCTGCCACTCTAGCAGGAGCAGAGGTATGGTACACATTCACTCTAACCCGAGGGGAAGAGGACTAGAGAAGGCCCAATGGTCAGGCTCTTAGTTGTGTGACCTGCCTCTCTGATGGGGGTAGAGGCACTACTCAATTTGGGGCGGCACTGCCCTTAAGTACAGCCAGGAGGATGGCACCAGGTAAATCATCCATATTTCTCTGATATAGGACAGTGAAGTGATTAGGGAAGTATGTGATATAGGAAAATCAAGTTTAAATGTCCTTTATAATATAGTTATATAGTAGATGAGGTTTAAAAAAGACATACGTCCATCAAGTTCAACCTACTGTATGCTAAATTTAGACAACAGATACTTTATCCTATATATATACTTAATTATTTATCCAGAGGAAGGCAAACAAAAAAAATATGTATCATCCTATGATATCTCAATAAGGGAAAAATAAATTCCTTCCTGACTCTAAGAATTGGCAATCGGATTAATCCCTGGATCAAGATCCTTCCCATGTTTACTTATTTGGTATATCCCTATATACCTTTCCTTTCTATAAAGATGTCTGTGACAGGGTAAATAAAAGCCACCAGCTATACTGTATGCCTGGCAGACCTATGTTTAGTCTGCAGTGCAGCAATGACTAGGTCAACTTCAGCTGGGAACCTCAGGACAATTAGTTGGATCCCAGCTGCCTAATCAAGGTGTGTTAAAAACCCCAGGCTGTAGACACATGCTGCCCTATCTGTTCAGGAGAGAGGAGACTACTGAAAGAAGGTCTGTCTTTTTGTATGCTGTCTGAAGCAGGGAAATACCCTGAAACTCTGGAGAGAGAACAGCTTGATTTAAGGTCTGTTTTGCAAAGTACATGTTTTATGGACTGTTGTGTTTACTGTGCTGAAGCGAAGCTATTTTGTTTGCCATCCTGAAGACAAGGTATTTTGTTTTGTCTGCTGAAGAAAAGCTATTTTTGTTTTGTGTGCTGTATAATTTAAGGCTAAATAAATAAGCCTTATCAAGAAAACCTTGCGTGTGTAGTTGCATGTACCCTGCAGCAATGTCCAAACTTTTTTTGAACAAATCTATTGTATCTGCCATCACAGTCTCCATGGGTAATGAATTCCACATTTTAACTGCCATTGTAAAGAACCCTTTCCTTTGTTGCTGGTGAAATCTCCTTTCCTCCAACCTTAAGGGATGGCCCTGAGTCATTTGTACTGCCCTTGGGATGAATAGTTCTTTTGAAAGCTCCTTGTATTTTTCCGAATATATTTGTATATAGTTATCAAATAATAGAATAGAATAATATGTTCTTTAATTTGGGATTTGACGGCACTGACACTTTACAACAAGCCCCACTCTGCTATACTTAGTCCACATAGATTTACTGATATGAGCTACTTACTATACCACATACCCCTAATATACTCATTACCTAACGCACTTCCTACTACCCCCCTCATACTGCAGTTAGCGCATTAACATTTACTGCTATTACTCTCTGCGACACGTAATGCACATATATACTCTGTATATATATATATATATATATATATATATACAAATGTAAATACAACTGTATGCTCATCTGCATGTCTTAGGCAACCCCGCCTTTCACCATTATCACCCAGCACACAGCACTTCCACTGCAGCAAGGGTTTCTGGGAAATGACATGCAAATGAGCACACCGTGCCACTTTTTGCTTCAAAAACCATTTTTAACATGGTTCCAATATATATATATATATATGTAGCCCTGCTTCCTATCACTAGCAAGCTGCTACTGTGTGCTGTGTTACCTGCTGGCTCACAAGGGCCTGAGTCTCTGCCATGGAGAGCCCGGGATGCATGCAATATCTCTAACGGGTGCAGCGCCTCCACCTGCGACAGATCCCGCCAAAGGGGGAGTGAGTCTTCGCAGGACGTATATGCAAGAATTACACTTACACAATCAAGTTCTAAACCACTCTCGTTTACTGGCAGATTAAACCCACGGTACATTACAGGCCATAACATTCCGATATACAGGTACACAGTATATAACATGCCTCGGTGGACGTCACCATCTCCGGGCGCCACGGCGGACGCACCACAACTTGCGCCTCGGCGGACGCCAACAATAATCCCCACACCCGCCACCGGGTGATCCCACCCCGTGTCCAATCCGTACTGCTTAGTCCTCACGCTCACAGCAGGCCCTATGTGTGTGTATGGGTGACTGCGCAGCCACTATGTCTCGATTGAATGAAAGATATAGTTGGTGCACTTGATGAAATACTTGCCGAGCCCTCTGGGGCTCGGAACTGCCACGATCTTCACAAAGGGTCTCTGGGCATCGACACCGCTCTATGTCTCTCTCTCTCTAGGGTCCGGGGCGCTCCCACCCAGACTCTGGCAACCTCAAAGGGGTCTAATCACAGACCTCCCTCTCGACAGAACAGTCCCGGTTAAAACCAACGGTACTTAGGGGGCAGGAACCTGACTAAGGCGATCCCTAGCTCTGCTTGTCTCTAAGGTGACTCGGGGCTAGCTGGGCCGGGGGCACCTGGCCTGCGCCGGGGTGGGTCAACCTCCGCTCACAGTCTCTCTGTCTCCTCTCCTCTCCAATCAGCTCTCACTCCACGTGCGCGCAAACACTGCCTATATCTCTGGCAACTCCTTCACTCATAGGCTAGACCCGCTCACCTGACTCTCCCCGAAGGGCTGCTGGGTCAAGGGGCTGCTCTTCCTCCCGCCAAATGCACTCTCCTCCTTCGCGGGCTTTTGCAACTACTCTTTGCAAGCGCAACCTCCCATCTTTGGGGCGAATCACGGCTACATCTATATACCTCAATCAGTAGCACCTGCTCTGCCTCACCTGCAGTAATACGCCTTCACTCACTATTGTTACTCTCTCTGCCACACACATTGCTCTTTCATTTATTAGTGTTCTCTCTGGTGCAGACTTGAATACCTCCATTACTATCACCCATCTCTTTGGTATTTTAGTATATTTTAATGACATTTCTCCATTTCCAGTTAATATTCCATCACTATTCCTAATAATCTAATAATCGGCATATAAAGTTTCTTGGTAATCTTTTAAAAAAAAATCATAATAAAATGAGACTTTATAACATTTATTCTTTGTATTTTTTTGCAGGAAGCACAGAAAATACAAGATGGGTCGACAACTACAAGACTCTTAATTTTGTGTGTCCAGATCATCAAAGCATCAGCTTAATCATAAGGTAACAGTGTTCCCATACGATTGAGGGATTCAATGTTCATGAATGTCGGAGTAACTGTGTTGGTTCTGGAGAATACTAGGTAATTTAGCAGGAAGAGACACATTTTGATGGACCAGCATGAGAGCTTGTCATAGATATAGCTCACTCATCAGCTCTCACGACCTCACTTGCAGATAGAGAGCTCCCTCTGACAGCAAAGGGTTTGTTTTGTCTTGCATTGGTACATAAAGGCAGAGATCTGGCTGGATCCAGTAGAAGGCATATTTGTTTCTAATGGGTATGAGTGACAATCAGGTACAGTTTAACCACTAAGCAACTGGGAATTCCATTTAGCAGCAGGGCTGCCCACAGCGGGAGAGCTGGGACTACTGTCCTGGGCCCAGGGACTCAGGGGGACCGAGTATCCTGCCAGCGACACTAGCATGTGCCATATCTGCAGAGGTGTCTCTCAGAGGGGCCTGCTAGGGGCTGGTGTAACTGACAGGTACCTCTGTGAACACCCTCTGACAGGCACCTCTGCGAGCCTTTCTGGAAGTCGTCCAGCAGGGCCCCTCCATCCTCCAAGCCTGGAGGTAAGCACACTCTATCTCACCCTCCACGTCCGTCATCACCCTACCCACCCCCAGACCCTTACCTCATTCTTGTCCCTCCCCCTCCCAGGTACCCAACTACTCCCCCTCCCCCATGACAGATAACTACCCCCTCACAAGACAATTAGAATGTACAATCAGTATCATATTCTCCTATTGAATGTAAAATCCGTAATTATAAAAAAAAATTGTTTTATTGATTCTAATGCACAATGTACATTTTTGAACGTTAATTGTGTGGACGGGGAGGGGCGCTAGGCTTAATGTTCACCTAGGGCGCATAATACTCTTCTAACGACCCTGGATATAAGACACTTGCCATGACATCATCTTTATGTTCCTCCAGTAAGCATCAGAATAGCTACAAAGACCAAGTCTGGGATTTCGGCTGCAAGAAAACCTTCAGCTTACTTGAATTTTGCTACTGGACCGACTACGTCAATGACATCAATGAAAAGTTTGACTTCACCTGTCCGTTTGGCTTGGTCATAAGTGGCATGAACAGTCACTACAATAACAAAAAGGAGGACTGGAGGTAAAGACACGTGCTAGAGAACCCTTCATTTTAATGTAATTGGCTTCCTTCAAAAAATTCAATCCCCTGTAAAGCCATTTATGTATTTATTTGTTTGCAGTTAAAATGAATATGTTTCTAATTTTGTTCTTCCCCGTGTTATTCTAATCTGAGCTGTTACTTACTGTTCTTCTATCTCTTTGGCGAATGATGGATGCATAATTAATGTGCACAACACAAGAAACAATATATTGGCAATGTACCTTTTATATACAAGCGTATACAGTGTTGAGGAGAAAGGTATTCTTTCTTTCTTCCAAATATGCTCCATCCAATTTTCATTCTTCTATTGATTTTATTCAAAAAGTGTCCATTGCTGGCCAAGGCAAACATATCTATCAACTTTGTCAAGTTGTATTCCAATATATATGTGTAACCCTCCTGGCCCGGCATTCTAATGAGTTTAAGTGCCTCATTCATTGGCTTACTCAGTCTCTATTACCTTGTCAGGGTGCTGGATTCCTGCAGGTCGGGCGTTGGTAATGCAATTATGGGCGCCAAGAACTTTATTCATACTAACAGCAGTTTTATTTATCATAGACGATAAAGGCTTAATCACAATATATATGTTACATCTATTATTAGTGCTTTCTGTATTCTCTTCTTATATCTATATCAAAAAAAATATATACAGTATATATATATATGTATGTATGAAAACGAAGAGAAAAAAGCATCCCAATGCAAGCACTCTAGAGTACAAAATGAAATACAGGGACACATTAAAAAATTATTTATAAAACAAATGACATCACGTGACGCACCCCGTTGCCATGACAACGAGACAATGAAGTCAGGCGGTGACATGTTGCAATGACAATGTGGTATCACGTGATGCCTCAGCGCTATAATGCGTCCTGTTGTCATATCAACTTGATGCCACGTGACGTCACGGAGCGTCTCGTTGTTATGGCAATGGGCATTACATGACGTCGCGCAGCCATGTTGATGGAATTTAGAGGGGAGGATACAGTCAAAGGCAAGATAAATAAATATATAATAAAAGATCTAAAAAAAATGTTTTCTCCGGGTTAGTCAAGGTGGCAACCCTGGCTGCAGTGTGTGCTTGTGTGTATAGAGGTGGGGCTTGCAGTTTGTTTGTGTATAGAGGTGGGGGCTGCAGGGTATGTTTGTGTGTATAGAGGTGGGGGCTGCAGGGTGTGTTTGTGTGTATAGAGGTGGGGGCTGCAGTGTGTGTTTGTGTGAATAGAGGTGGGGGCTTTGCTTGGGACCTTAAACTCTTACAGCCAGGGGCAGCGCATTATTGGCCAGGAATGCCAGTTCGTGGGGGATGATTACTACTTCAAAATGTATTTATTTCCGATTCTTAAAATAACACAAACGCTCGTCTCCCCCTCTTCTCTCCCTTTATTGCTCTCTCTGCTCCCTCACCCCCTGGTTCCGTGCATGCGTGTGCGCGATTTCTAAAACAGTTGAAATAAGGAATCAAAAGTAACATTTATATATTTTTTTATTATTTTTATTATTTTCTGGACTGACCTGAGGTCTGTATGGATCAGTGGTGGTCTGTCAAAACTCGTACTCGTGGCAGGCACGACAATGTCCGTTGTGAGTGCCCACGCTGCAGGAAAAAGGGTGCACAAATATGAATTTGAAATCAGCATTAAAATTTCTAGACAGCAGCAGAAAACCCCCCACAAACCAGCCTTTTTAAAGTTTAAGTTCAACATAACAAATTTTATTAAGTAAAGGGATCTCACTATCAGAAATAAAACAAACCATTTTACAGCCTGAAATCTGAAATGTACTTTCTCTACTGTATGTAGCCCATGTACCCCCCATCCCCCTCCCGCTATTTGAGATTCTGCTGCTACATGGAGTGTGTTGGAGCATACCTGCTGGCTTACAGTAGATCTGAGTCTCCTGCATGATGGTAGGGGATGTCAGAACAGGCTTCCGGGGTAACAACTGATTCGTACTCACGGTGACAGCGCCTCCATCTCTTACAGGCCCCAGGGATGTGGGGAGCAATTCCTTGTAGGAGAGTATCTTTAGCCTTCCCGCTGATAGACTGCAGTCTCAGGCAGGAAGGTATAGTTAAACCGGAACACTTTATTCACACTGCAGGCTTCACACAACATACACAGCATCCATCAGTAGAGCTTAGGGCCTTCACCCTCAGGATGTCCCTGGACCTGCACTCCCAGCCTATGGCACCGGTCCTAGCTCTTCTCTTACTCCCTGTGGAGTAAGAGAAATAGTCTCCCGCCGCTCCCCTAAGGGAGGGCCCACAGATTGGCAGAGCCCTGCCAACTGGTTTGTGTAGACTGGCCACTATCAAAGGTAGAGACAGAACAGGAAGTGAAGCTCCTAAAGTACAGGAAAAGCAGGAACCAGCCCCGAGTCCCTGATTGGACACAAGACTTGGCTGCACCGCCTCCCCTGTGACACCCTGAAGCTGCAGGAGGTGGGTAAAACCCATGATTACTCATGGCAAGCCTGCTCTATTGGGCTTACTGCCAGAAGGAGGGCAGGCTAGTAGCCAGTGAAACCAGACCTAACTACTAATGAAGACATTAATTACAAATAAATAAATAATTAATTGACATTAATTACAATTAAATAAAAAATGCAGGCATTAATTCAAATTAAGACATTAAAAAAAAAAATACATTACTGACCTTGTGTGTATATTGCACTTTGCAAAATAGGGTCTCTTGCTCTCCTCATGACAGTAAGTGACATCACTGCATGCAGGCCCACAGACAGCTTTCACAGGGCCCATGATCAACGTTTCCACCGGGGCCCTCAACCCACGTTTTGGCGGATTTCGAGAACCCCCTCCCCTCTCCCCTGTTTTCTCTTACACTCTCCTTCTCACACACCTCCTCACTCTCACCCCCTCTTACACTCCCCAGTCACATTTTCCTTTCCCCCCCCTCTCTCTCTCTTACACTCCCACCCAATGTATTTTTCTCTCCTCCCCAAACTCAATAACCTCCCTCCCCAATATACGTGCACACACGGTGACACACACACAGACATTGACACACACACATACAGAGAGACAGTGACACACACACACAGACAGTGACACACACACACATACACACACAGACAGTGACACACACGGTGACTCTCACACACAGACAGTGACACATACACATACAGACAGACAGTGACACACACACACACACAGACAGTGACACACACACAGACAGTGACACACACGCACATACACACAGAGACAGTGACACAAACACAAACAGTGATAAACACACACAGACAGTGATGCACACACAGTGACACACACACACACACAGTGACACACACACATACACAGTGACACACACACACAGTGACATAGAGACACAGACACCCACACACACACAGAGACACACAAACACAGTAACACAGAGACACACAAACACACACACAGTTACACAGACACCCCCTCACAGTGACACAGAGACACAGACACCCCCCCCACACACACACACACACACACACACACTCAGTGAAACAAACACACAATAAGCCCCCTCCCCAAACACACACATAAAAATAAGCCCTCTCCCCCCCTGTGGGTGGGTAAGTTGCCTGGGAGTGTGATATAAGGGGACATGTGGGCTTACCTGGGGCCCGTGGATGTGCCTGCTTGAGCAGCATGGCCGGCACAGAGGAGAGACCAGCAGGCCTGCGGAGCCTAAGGAAGGGAGGGACAGAGGGTGGTGCCGAGGGAAGGGGAGGGCCCTGCGGTACTAGAGGAGAGAAGGGAGGTGGGCGGTGCCGAGGGAAGGGGAGGGCCCTGCGGTACTAGAGGACAGAAGGGAGGTGGGCGGTGCTGAGGGAAGGGGAGGGCCAGGCTTGCCGCACCTTGTCAAAACTCCGCCCCTGCCCGACATCCTCCAATCACAGCCCGGCATTCTCCTGCTATCACCGCCCCCACCCGGCATCCTTATCAGATCTCCGTCCCCTGCCCGGCATTCGCCTGCGACTCACTTGCATTTCCCCCCCCCTGCTCTGGAGGGCAGCCAGCATCCTTCTCCTGCAGCGCTAAAAACTGGGACCGCAACAAAAAAATGGGACATTTTGATAATTAATTGGAAACCGGGCTAGCGCACAAAAACGGGACTGTCCCGGCTAAACCGGGACATCAGGTCACCCTAACTATGCCACAAGAAAAAATAGCCATTGTTGGACTCAAATGGTTCTTGACTGCCTTCCAAAAGACATCTACAGACAAATAACAACCACAAGTAAGATGAGGATACAATAAGAAAGTTTGTTGGATGAACATGGAGAAGAGAGTCTTGTAACCGCAATACTTGGTATGGCATTTAATCCAGCAGCAATGGCTGAAGGTGTGTGTGTGTGTGTGTGTGTGTATCTCATTGACAACTCTTTCGTATGAAATGATTATCTGAACATTTTACACAGCTGTACCTTTAACCAAGGCTTCCTGTTTGATTTTTACCTTGCCATCAGACAGTGCAGAATATTGGTTTCATACTGGATAATATGTCAGCTAAACCTCAGAAGCCTGCCTCATGATAGGGACGATTGGGACAGTGTGGTTGGGTTACTGGTAGATGTTGGGTTGGTAGCTCTGGGAATGACAGTTTTCGTCTGCAGGTGGAAGTATTACTGCTGCGGGGGGGAGATACAAGTTGCCCATAACTGCCAGTGGAGCGAATACATCAATGGTTTTGATGCTAACCTGAGATGGGACGTGCCCGTTAATTACTACCTTGTAGGAACATCCAGTTACAGTGATAACAGCAAAGGGTAAGCATTTGTCTCCTGCAAGGGGAATCCCTTTTGGACTTTAACGGCTTTTTACTCTTTCAGTATTTTTTATCCGAAACAGCCATCACTTTTCTTTTTGTCTTCTTGATTTACATAGTAACAGCACCGGCCCACACTGCTCATCACATTCTGACACTAATATGTTTGTGGGGAACTGAGTTTCAGATACTTTTTCTAGGGATCAAACAGACACTCCTTACAGTAATTATGGAATGATGAGGAAATACTCATTGGGAATTTATTGATGCTTGTTCCTACATGTCACAGGAGACAAGAACTTTTAACAAACTTATACCGGGATCATTCACTAGGCTAAACACAGTAATGGAATAAAATGAGGTTTATTTGGGTAAACTCGCGTACACACAGTGAAATACAAAGATACAGGAAATATACACACATGCTGGGGTGCTGGGGTGAAATCTGGGATAAAATAGGTGTAGGGCGTCTGCTTCGGAAGGCTTACCCTGACCGGGAAATCCACCCGGCTCTCCTGGTCCTCTTTTCATCTAAAAACCTTAGCCGCGACCGCTACGTTCTAAAACAAGAACTTGGACCTCGCGTCTGACTTAGCTTCAGCTAGGCAGGCTTTCTTAGCTCCAAAAATGAAGCCGGTTTCTCTGCTATTCCCAACAGAGCAACTTTGAAAATCCGGCCTTTGCATCACCGGCCCGAGACACAGGATCATCTGGTTCTCTGACTGGGGCTTCTCCTTACATACTGTACCTTCCGCTGTGCTATGTTCAGCATGGAGGAAGGAGGAGCGACCAATCAGAGTGTGGGAATTCCTCCCCGCCAGACACTAGGTATAGGGGCTCGTGCTTTGGCTGATGTCAGAGGAGGGGGCGTGCCAAACTGGCTCAGGATGCCATGTGGGCGGGACTTACGAATTGCCCAATGGGAAATGCGCAGACATTCTGCCGCTTCCCCCGGTCAACCCATTGCCACCTACTGGGCAGGCTCCACTGAGTCAGGAACCAGTGTGTCCTCCCTGCAGGTAGTCTCTGTTCTCCTGACCCAGTACTCCACCCTGCCCCGGCCACTTTGCACCCCGACACCTCTCAACGTCCCTTCTCCTCTTTGAACTACATTGTCTATCCTGACTTCCCGGCACCTGAATAGACATTTATAGTAAAAGCATAAAACATTATAAAACATATTTTAATGCATGTTATAACTTGGGAAGACATATCTATGTGGGACATAGGACTGGGATATATGGGCTCGAAAAACAGGAATCTGGGGAACACTGGGCAGCCACGGTGCAATTCCACATGTGTACTGGCAAATAGTGCCAGCACGCCGGGGATAATTAGAGGACTAGTATCAGTTATTTCTATTTACTTAAATCAATAGTCTGTGCTGCCTATTTCTTTTAGAGTGTTTTTTTTTATATATATATATATATATATTACATGAACTAGAGCGATTTATTGCTCGGGTGCTATGGTCAGCCTTGCAGCCACCAGGAAGCTGGAACGTCATCAAGACAAGACATTGTGGCTTTCAATTGGTGGCCCTGGTGCCATATATGTAGCATTTGGTGTCACACACAGACACAAGAAAAGTACAAATATGCCAGGAAAGTTGAGGTCTCCAGAGAGATCTAAAGATCAGGGAACAGTACAGGGGGATTTCCCCAAGATCGAGTACAATAAAATATATATAAATACATGCACAAAAAACTGGGGACTGTGGCTTTAACCGTTTCAGTGCCGGGGGTCTTACGGCACGATTGACACCCACCCGTATTCTGGCAATTTTCGGGTCATGTGATTGCACTGACTGCAATCACATGCTGCAACTTGCCCCTGATGCTGGAAATATAAGTGGCCGCGCTCCACTTGTATTTTGATCTGGTTAGCTGGTCCGTCCCCCTAGAAAATGATCAAGTGCTGATAACGTACCTGGTAAGTTATAGGGGCCTCTGGTATGCCAGGACTCATGCCATACTAGGTATGTTGTAAGAGCACTGTAAGGGTTCCATACAAAACCCCCACAAAACACTGCCTACAGGTGTTACCCCGGCTCATAGCGACATGCCGTGACTGGGGAGGGGTGGAGATGCAGCCACGTCCGGCACAAACCCGGTAATATTTTACGGAAAGCAGAACCGTGGAAAATGGGGATTGTGAGAAATTCAATCAGGTTACATGTGAATGTAAAGATACAAATAGAAAGAAATTGAAGTTAGCTGCAGCTTTATAGTTCTTCCAGGTTTCTGCACTATTGTTCTGATTGTTCATTTTAACTTGAAGATATCCCAGTCTGCGGCAGTCACTGTAAATACATTTTCTTTGTCCCGCAGAGACAGACGTTGGAAATACCGATACTGTGCGAAGACTAAACCAAGATGAATCGACCACCGGAGCTACACGCAGTTTGCCGATACATAATCTGACCAGTGATTGTGCATATGATTATTTGTGCTTTGGACGCTATTGTGCCACTAATTGCAAATTAAACATTCAGATCTTCCTATAATAAATGATGGAATCAGAAAGTGATGTTGTTTATTGTGACGAAGTTACATAGAAACATAGAATTCCACAGCAGATAAGAAGTAGTGATGTAAATTGCGCTGAAATTCCGATTCGCTGGGTAACTGGTGTTTTTTCAAATTCCTCTCAGTTCAGAAAAAGTTACTTTTATAAAATGTTAAATTGTGGGATTTTTTTTATTTTCTACATGTTCGCCCATCACTAAAAAAAAAACCACTTGGCCCACTCAGTCTGCCCATTATCTGAGCTGCTGTGAAAACTCAGACATTATTTTATCCTTGGCTTTCTTTCATATTTGGGACAGCCTGGTGTATATCCCAAAGCATAAACCAATATGGCTTTCAAAGCAGGTAGCAGGTATTGTAAATCTAAAAAGACAGCTTTCAGAAAATGTAAACAGACTAAAGAGAGCAGGATAGTGAACTATATCAGGGTAGGCAGAAGGAAGCTAAGAAAATAATCAGATGTGCAATGGCCCAAACAGAAGAGACAATAGCTCAGTCAGTAAAGAACGGGGGCAAATCCTAGTTTTAGATACTTTATATAAATTAAAGGAGAAAAACGAAAGGAGGAACGGTAAGACTAAAGACAGAAAGGAATTGTCTTGTTGGGGGAGAAAAGGGTGTAGCGGACAAACTTAATAATTATTCTTGATCAGTCTTCACTGCTCAAGTTAAGGGAGAAGGACACAAGTCCATTTGCGGTGCATAGGAGAAAGTCCTACTGGAACTTTCAAAACTGAGTCAATAGGACCAGATGGAATACATCTAAGTGTAGCCCTGCTACAAATATATGTATACTGTGAACAATACGGAATTAATCTGCTCCAGCCAAGCACATGGTGCGATGTGGAATAAGAGACACTGTTCCTGATCTCCTTGGCAACACATGACAGAGGATATGGGATTGGATAAGAAGAAAACCAGATAGACTGTTGAAACAAAGTGTCAATTATAGAGACACAGAGGGAGTCCTCTGCCATTCCGAGACAGAGACACAGAGCAGGTAGAGACAGTCTGAGAGGCAAACAGATAGACAGCCCAGGTGACAGTGAGAGGGGCTTAAGAGACAGTTTGACACTCACAGATGTTGAGAGAGGAGGCTTGTAAGAGTCTTCTAGCCAAGGAAAGAGACGTGGGTTATGAAAAGAGCCCATAAGAGAGATGCCGAACTGTTAAAGCGCCACCGGATAACAGATACCTGGGAGACTCAATCCGCCACGTATCCTTTGTGAATTATACAAACATCTTACCAATATTTTACCTATAACAGGCCTGCAACATGACTACACACCATCATAAAATCAGCGCTCCAATGCTGTGCCACCATTACTTGTGGCCTATGTGGGTGCTACACTGACCACTGGGATTGTAAGGGACAATAGTGAAGCGTCCACATTTATTGTTTATTGTGTACATATATATGTCACAAGTTGTTTAGACCAGGGGTGAGCAAACTTTTTATGCCAAGCCCCCCTTTTCATCCATAAAATTTATCGGGCAACCCCCCTGCCTGATTTAATCAAATCTCATGAAAAAAAAACCTTTATTAAACGGTATACAATGTAAATAAAAATATGTTTAAATATTTACATATTTCAACAGCTCGCGCTTGCAAAATTAAGCTGGTGACATCACCAACTCTCTAAGCATGAGCACAGGGTGTCCTGCATAATTATGCAAGCACAAGCGGGGGGTGGGGGGGGCAGGGCATGGATCGGGGCTATTTGTGTGTGTGTCTGTGTGTGGCTGTGTTTGTGTCCATTGACTGCTGCTGAGCGTGCTTCAAAGTCAATTTTGTTGTCTCCCCAAGCGCTAAGCTTGGGAGAGCGTACGTGCACAAAGGCAATCCTTTTGGGGGGGCATTCATCCACCTCTTTGCTACCTCCCTTCCCTCTCCCCCCCCCCTTTTTTTTCCTTCTCTTACCTTTTTTTCATTCTCCCATTTGCCTTAATATTCTCCCTGCTCTTTGGCTTGCTGTCCCCAGTGTCATCCACACTCCTACCTACAGTATTATGTGTTATTTATATATTTTTTCCGTTTTCAATGTTGTGTTTACACTTTTTTTCAATGATTTTTGTACATTCATAGTATGAGTGATATAGTGGCAGCCTACCCTTTCACTTGCAGAGGATCACAGCGAAGCAGGTTGCCAGCGGAGGAGAGCAGGAACACAGTGCTATTGTAGGGCAGACACCGCAAGGAGCGGCGTTTGACATCACAGCGCTGGGGCATGCTCCTCCCCCGTACCACCGAAGCCCCCGCACGTGCACACACACCATCACGTGGCCCCCACCTGCACTATCCTGTTCGGCCGCCTGCACCCAGCTTGTTCGGCTGCCCACCAGTGCATATCTTCTTCGGCTGCCCGCATGTGCACAGCTTTTTCACCCTCCCGTGCACAGCTTTTTCGCCCTCCCGTGCACAGCATCTGCCGGCCTGCGCACACCAGGTTTCGCAGCACGCCGCCTGCGGCCCCCTTAAATAATCTTGTGCCCCATCAAAGGGGCGCGCCCCCCAGTTTCCACACCGCTCCATTCAATCACAACACTCACACACACATAATCACAACACAGACACTGCACACATACTTAATCACAACACACACAGACACAACACACACTCATATCACAACACACACATGTAGCGGTCATGTAAAATGGCTACAGTCATCTCTCCTGCTGACAGTAAGGCCTGGTAAGTTGTGGGCATGCCAGCAGTAATTATGGAGGTTTGCCCTCACACCCTGGTGGGGTGCCCTGTGTATGGATGGGAGTGGTCACATGCTCTGACTCCATGGTTAGTGATGTCAGAGGTGTGTCAGCTTCCAGAGTGTACATAAGGCACAGCACTGTGTCTAAAAGTTAGTTCTACCTGAGTCCTGCGAGAGTTCTAGTTCAAGTTCTAGTCCTAGCCTCAGTTACTGGAAAGTTCTGGTTATGTTATAGTAACTGAAGAGGAGACTGTGTCCAGGGACCTGGCACAGGGCAGTGATCCCTGCGGGGATAAGGAATCCCTATCTAAGGAGAGATACACCTTTTAAAGGGAGGCACTGACTGATCATGAGTGGCTAGATATCTACTGCGAGGGGCAGCTAGCCCACTCAGGCAATAACGATGTTCTCAATCACAAACCCTCTCGTGTACATGTGTGGAGTGAATGTACAGAGAGGAGCACCACGGAGGAGTTCCTCGTCAGGACCATCCCCAAGTGACCGAAGGGACCCTGATGAGGTGGAGGCGCTGCACTGGAACTAGGTGAGACTCAGCACACTACCTCAGCTGCCTGTCTGGATGGGTCCTCCCCACACACCATCATGCGGGAGACTCAGGAGTCCTGTTGCCAACAGGTGCACCACCAGACACTACCACACTGTAATGGGGGCCGGTTAGACCACAGGGGCCAATGTGAGATTGGGTGGGTCAGGCCGGGCCAGAAATACCGTTACACACACAACACACAGACACAACACACTCAATCACAACCAACACAGACACAACACACACTCATCACAATACACACAACACACAGACACAACACACACTCAATCACAACCAACACAGACACAACACACACTCAATCACACCCAACACAGACACAAAACACACTCAATCACAACACCCACACACACAGACTCAACACAGACACAACACACATACTCAATCACAACACACACAGACACACCACACACTCATATCACAATACACACAGACACAACACACAATCAATCACAACCAACACAGACACAACACACACTCATATAACAACACACACAACACACACACACTCAATCACAACTAACACAGACACAAGCACACATACTCAATCACAACACACACAGACACCACACACACTCATATCATAACACACAACACACTCAATCACAACACACACACTCAATCACAACACACACAACACTTACTCAATCACAACATACACACAATCACAACACACACACAGACACAACACACACTCAATCACAACACACACACAGACACAACATGCACTGAATCACAACACACACACACTCAATCAAAACACACACACAGACACAACACACAATCATAACAGTCACACACTTTCACCTGGCGGAGGGGGGGGAGTACTAAGCATGCTCCGGTCCCCTGTGTGCTGCTGCAAACTGGGACGGAGAAACAGACAGGAGGTGGAGGAGCTGTCTGTGAGCAGTGATGGCCGCCCCCCGCAGCAAGCAGAGAGCACAGAGAAGCAACCAGCACAGAACTTGAGCTTGTTCAGCCGCGCATAGCGTCTGCCAGCCCGCACACACCAGGTGTCACCGTACACCACCTGCCCCCCCCTCAATAATCTTGTGCCCCCCCTGTTTTGCGCACCGCTTGTTTAGACAGCGCCTTTGAGTGTATTGCAATGCATACAAATAACCCCAATTTTAAAGGAGTAAATAGTATCAATATCAGTCTTCTGACAAATGCAATATGTTGATTATTAAATCACAAAATGTTAACAATTCATACACCAAATGTGCTGCTAATGAGCTGATAAAGTATAAAATGAACACAATATTATAAAAGGTGTATACTATTAAAAAAGAATACAAAGTATAAAAAAAACATATAAAATGTCCGGTAACACTGCATCCCCAATGGGTTAACCTTCATAGTTCCTTGGGATACTTGCAGCCTTCTTCCTGGGTACAACAACCTCCCTCTATGTCACCTGAATAGAAAAAAAGGAGAAGAAAAAGCGCCCTATCCTAGTGTGACACCAGTGAATAAAAATTTAATATTTTTGGACAATAAGAATTTAAAACTCACAAACAGCCGTGAATTTTGAGCGTTGTATGAGTAAACTCATGCCCCAACATGCTTTCCTGAGCTCCGCTCTGCCCGATCTCTCATGCAGTATCCTAATCTAGAGTCTCCTCTGTCTGTATTGCTCCTTATGCAATCCTCCAGCAACCCACAGTTGTAGAGGGGAGTTCCTGATCTTCAGAGTTCCCAGTGCTCCACGGCAGACCGCAGCCCATTTCTCCGGCGTCGTGATTCACTCACAGCTACTTGCAACACGTGACCATACAGCAGTTCTGCACAACACGCGGCCCGCGGGCCGCATGAGGCCCGCCTGCACTCACTATGCGGCCCGTGGCGGCTTTTCGCTCTCCCCCTCCCAAGTCCTCTCTACCCCTACGCCACCCTCCTGAGTCCACTATCCCTCTCCCCCATCAGCCCGCTCTCCCCCTCCCCCAGGAGCCAGCTCTCCCCCTCAAGCCACGGCAGCAGCTTGCTCTAGCATTGAGGCACTTCCGTGCCTGCTGCTTGCTAGAGTGCGTGCGTGAAGTCCTGCCTGCTCTGCCGCCTCCTCCGCAGCAAACCAAGTTAGGGGGGGTCATTGGAGGTGCAAGGGGGGTCATTGGAGATGCAAGGGCGTCATTGGAGGTGCAAGGGGGGTCATTGGAGGTGCAGGGGAGGGTCATTGGAGGTGCAGGGGGGTGATTGGAGGTGCAAGGGGGGTCATTGGAGGTGCAGGGGAGGGTCATTTGAGGTGCAGGGGGGGTTATTGGAGGTGCAGGGGGATCATTGGAAGCACAAGGGGGTCTTTGGAGGTGCAAGGGTGGTCATTGGAGGTGCAGGGGGTGATTGGAGGTGAAAGGGGGTCATTGGAGGTGCAGGGGGGTGATTGGAGGTGCAGAGGAGAGAGATGTGTGATGCAGGGGGGGAAAGTGATGTGAGGTGCAGGGCGGGAGTGATTTGAGGTGCAAGGGGGGTGATTTGCGGTCCAAGGCGGGTGATTTGAGGGGCATGGAGAGTTATGTGAGGTGCAGGGGGGAGAGTGATGTGAGGTGCAGGGGGGAGAGTGATGTGAGGTGCAGGGGGAGGGTGATGTGAGGTGCAGGGGGGGAAAGTGATGTGAGGTGCAGGGGGGGAGAATGATGTGAGGTGCAGGGGGAGAGTGATGGGAGGTGCCGGGGGGGAGAATGATGTGAGGTGCAGGGGGGAGAGGGATGTGAGGTGCAGGGGGTGGGATGTGTGTGGTGTGCAGGGGGTTATTGTGTGTTTGATGTGGAGGAGGAGTATTATGTGTGTGGGTGAGGGGGAGAGATAGATGGGGAGTATCGCAAAGGTTAATAGTGAGGGATTCTGGGGGAGATATGAGGATGATAATGAAGGGTGCTGGTGGAGATATGAGGATGATGATGAGGGGTGCTGGGGGAGATATATGAGGATGATGATGATGAGAGGTGCTGGAGGAGAGATGATATGATGATCATGATGATGAGAGGTGCTGGAGGAGAGATGATGATGATTATGATGATGATGATGATGATGATGATGATGATGATGATGATGATGATGATTTTTTACCGTGCGGCCCAAATTTGTTTTCCTTGGAGCAGTTCGGCCCTTCTCACTTTACGATTTGTGCAGGCCTGCCCTACACGTTTCCTCAGACAGCTGATTTCATCAGGGGACATATATATATATATATATATATCAGGTATATTCATTTTTGGCACTTATTCATATTTAGTTAAGGTTCACGTTAAACACACTTTATAAGAATAGTAAGAGCTTCATTATATCTAGTAGTATATCTAGTAGTTTATTTCATATTAATATATATATCACACATCTTTTATTTAAAAGATACAAATATATTAACACCATTAGTCACTCCATAAGGATTTACACACATATATATATATACTTTTTATTAATATATATATACATATATTGTATCACATTTATTAGATGGGATGTGTTTGTCTGTATGGTATTATCTTTTCAAATTCATTTATTTAGTGACCTGGGATACATGTCCGGTCTGTTAATCTATTGATTTCTTGTGCTGGCCACCATTCCATCTATGGTTGCCTTGTTTTTCATCCTTTTGTTGCTTCTTTCTACTATTATTAGGTATTTATCCATTTATCTAGTCCCTAGAGGATTTTTTCATCATTATATGGATGCTTCACGTGACCTCAATGCGTTTCGCAACAACGCGCTTGCTGATTGGCTGGGGCTGGGTGTACCAGGAAGTGCTCGCTGTGGTTCCTTCTCCATGGATGGCACCAACCGGACATTAACGCGCCAGCAAACGGTTCCAGGGTGCTCTTTTGGTCAGTACCACCCCCCCCCCCCTCAACCTACCATTTCGTGCAGCCGGGGCATTGTGACAGGGTGAATGAACGTCACCAGCTATATGCCTGGCAGACGTATGTGAAAGTATGCAGTGCAGCAGTGACGAGGTTAATTTTCAGGTGGAAAGCTCCTGACAATTAGAGTGGTCCCAGCTGCATAATCAAGGTGTTTTAAAAACCCCAGGCTGTACACACATGCAGGCTAGCTGGTCAAGAGATAGGACTGAAATGCTGAAGTAAGATTACTGCTATAAGGTCTATTTTCAAAGTACATGTTTGATGAACTGTCTGTGTCCTGCATGCTGAAGAGAAGCTGTTTTGTTTTTTTGTATGCTGAAAAGAAGCCGTTTTGTTTTTGAGAAACCTGGTAAACTGTTCCCCTTTTCGGCCTACCTGTTCCCCAGTAGACACCGGGTTCCAAACACTCGGAGGCAAAGACGATGTGACAAACAGGACTGGTTGCAGAAATCTGGGACTCAAGGTGGCCATACTAATAGGCATAAGTCACAAGTCATGACTGGGGATGGCCAAAAAGAGGGAGAGATAGGCCCTGGGGATTTACCAGAGTTATGTCTCCCTGATTTTCGCCAGAGGCAGAGGGAAGACCCAGTCCTGGCCAAACAATATGATAAAGTGGTAAAGATTGATGACCAGATATTGAATGCACAAGGGGTAATGGTGTTCCCTCATTTTGAATTGTTGAATGATATCCGGTACAGGGTGAACAAGCAGACACAAACAGGGGAGGTCACCAGACAAATATTGGTTCCCAAGGCGTTTGTTAAAACTGTCTTCACCCTAGCCCATACTGTCCCTTGGGGTGGTCACCTGGGTAGAGATAAAACCTTGGACCGTATTTCGTTCTGCTTCTATTGGCCAGGGATGCATAGTGACATTGCTAAGTTATGTGTGGCTTGTCCTGAGTGCCAGCTAACTAGTCCGAAGGGACAAAAACCAGCCCCCTTGGTTCCTCTACCCTTGGTGTCCGTTCCCTTTGAGAGGATTGGTGTAGGCTTGGTAGGACCGCTGGAGCCTTCTGCGAAAGGACACAGGTTTATTCTGGTAATAGTCGACTTTGCAACAAGATATCCTGAGGCGTTCCCCCTGAGGACAGCAACGGCGAGGCAAGTAGCCAACAAATTGTTGGAGCTGTTCCCCAGGTTATGTTGACAGACCAAGGTACAAATTTTATGGCTAAACTGATGCAGGATTTCTTAAAATTACTAGAGGTCAAGTCTGTTCCGACATCGGTCTACCATCCACAGACTGACGGATTGTTGGAAAGATTTAACCGAACTCTAAAAGGTATGCAGAGAAAATTTGTAGATTCAGGGAAGAGAGCCTGGGATGAACTTCTCCCTTTTCTGCTGTTCGCAGTGCGGGAAGTTCCCCAGGCATCCACGGGGTTCTCTCCATTTGAATTATTGTATGGCCGCCAACCCTGGGGTATCCTAGACCTCCTAAAGGAGTCCTGGGAAGAACAGCGGTCCCCTTCTAAGAATACCCTGCAATACAGTATGTACTAGACCTTAGGAGGCGCCTAGATGTGGTCGGCCATTTTGCTAGGGAGAATCTTAGATCAGCCCAGGACGGTAAGGAGAGACATTACAATCAGAATGCTCACATGAGAGTGTTTCACCCGGGAGACCAGGTGATGTTATTGTTACCTAGTTGTGAGAGTAAACTCCTAGCCAAATGGCAGGGCCCATTTGAAGTACTCCGCTGCACGGGTGATGTGGATTACGAGATCGCTCAACCAGGGTCCAGGAAGGGTAAACAAATTTACCATGTGAACTTGCTGAAACCCTGGAAGGTGCAGCGGTCTCTTTTCATCCACCCGTTGGAGGAGGAAATGGACCTGGGTCCTCAGTCCCCACGGGAGATCATCGTGGGTGACGATAAAATCCCAATGGGTAGACAATTGTCCTCTGAACAAAAGGGGACTTGTTAGAAATAATTACACAATTCAATGATGTTTTTTCTGATTTACCAGGGCAAACTAATTTAGTTTCCCATGTGATAGAGACAGCACCTGGGGTAAAAGTACGTTCTCGTCCTTACAGGTTGCCTGAAAGCCGTAAGGCCCTGGTAGAGAAGGAGGTACAAGAAATGTTACATTTAGGCGTGATTGAGGAATCATGCAGTGAGTGGTGTAGTCCACTAATTATGGTCCCTAAACCCGATGGGAAGGTAAGATTTTATGTGAACCTCCGAAAGGTCAATGCGGTATCCAAGTTTGACACATATCCGATGCCAAGGGTGGATGAGTTAATTGACACCCTTGGTAACGCAGAATATATATCCACGCTGGACTTAACAAAAGGATACTGGCAAATAACTTTAGAGGAAAAGTCCAAGTGTAAAATAGCCTTTGCCACTCCCATGGGTTTATACCAGTTTATGAGAATGCCATTTGGACTGCATGGAGCCCCAGCCACATTTCATAGGCTCATGGATAAAGTACTGAGACCTCATAGGGCTTATGCCGCGGCCTATCTAGATGACATTGTCATTCATTGTAAACACTGGCGGGTCCATCTAAATAGGCTGAAAGCGGTCCTCAAGTCACTAAGAGAGGCAGGGCTCACAGCCAACCCTAAGAAATGTGCCTTAGGTAAGGCGGAAACCAAGTACCTGTGGTATGCAGTGGGTGGTGGAAAAGTAAGGCCACTAGCCGATAACGTAGCTGCCTTTAAAGAAGTTCCAACCCCCCGAACAAAAACTCAGGTACGCTCCCTGTTGGGTTTAGCAGGGTACTATCGGAGGTTCATCCCCAACTACTCGGAAGTTGCAGCCCCACTAACAGACCTCACAAAAAAGTGTGCCCCTACACAAGTGGTATGGTCAAGGGAGTGCCAGAGAGCCTTTGAGGAGGTAAAAAGGTGTCTATCAGAGGGTCCCGTCCTTAGAAGCCCAGAATTTGATTAGCCTTTTATTGTACTGTACAAAACGATGCCTCGGAGATAGGGCTAGGGGCAGTGCTCTCGCAGCAGTTTGAGGGAGTGGAACATCCGATCCATTTTCTGAGTAGGAAATTGTTCCCAAGGGAAAAAAAACTACTCAGTAATTGAGAAGGAGTGTCTCGCAGTAAAGTGGGCTATCGAGGCCTTGAGGCACTACCTGGCGGAAGTCCATTTTACATTGGTAACAGACCATGCTCCATTAAAATGGTTAAATACTATGAAAGACTCCAATGCTAGGTTGACCAGGTGGTATATGGCCCTCCAACCCTTCTCGTTTGAGATTCAGCACAGGGCTGGAAAAGAAAATGCCAATGCTGATTTCTTTTCTAGAGAAGGGGTGGATGGTCGGGCTTCAGCTGTGCATTGCCCCAGCCACACACTAACAGGGGAGGAATGTGACAGGGTGAATGAACGTCACCAGCTATGTGCCTGGCAGACGTATGTGTAAGTATGCAGTGCAGCAGGGACGAGGTTCATTTTCAGCTGGGAAGCTCCTGACAATTAGAGTGGTCCCAGCTGCATAATCAAGGTGTTTTAAAACCCCCAGGCTGTACACACATGCAGGCCAGCTGGTCAAGAGATAGTGGAGAATCCTCCCAGGGGAGGTCTATACGCCGCACAGCCGTGGAATAAGACTTCAGAAAAGGCTGATGTAGTGACTCATAAAAAACTTTTAATGAAACAGAGTGCAAGCGGATCCTCTTGACGCGTTTCGGCCCGTCAGGCCTTTGTCAAAAGAGTGATCCGTTTGAATAAACAACATACTTATATAGCAAGTGCAAACTGCAACACCTGTGGACAAGCCCAAAACAAATGGGTCACAGGTGTATGCCCCAACACTGCCAGACATAGCATACAGAGTTAAAAACAATGGTGCAATTAAAAACAATGGTGCAATTAAAAACGACCAATTATATCAGTGGATAAGAAAACATATAACATATATTGATACAGGACATGTTAAACCAAAATCAATGAAAAATTGGTCAAGAATAAAAACATTCATATTAAAAACAAATTGCACAAGTGTAATAAAGTTATAATGATATTAAACAACCATGTTACAAAGTATTATAATGTACCCAAGATAAATGGAACAAAGTATCACAAGAGATAATGAAAAAACCTTATATCACTGTTAGAAATTAATGTTGAATCTTTATCTAGTGGTTATATAACTTAATAGAACGTGCTATTTGGATTTGGATTTGGACAAAGATGTGGATCTATTTACAACACATGGACCCAGATTTGCATTCAGAAGAGCCAACACATTAGCTTCATCCATTTCCAGAAGCATGTTCAAATCACCAGCCCAACCTCGTGTAGGTAACATACCCAAAGGATTTTACAGATGCAGTTTCTGCAAATGTTGTAAATTCGCTGTACCAACAAAAAGAGTACACACTTTGTTCCCAAATGGTAAACACAGGATTAACACTTTCATCAATTGTCAAACAAGCTACGTCGTCTATGTGATTACATGCGGTTGCAAATATAAATATGTGGGTAGAACAATTAGATCCCTATATATTCGAATCTCGGAACACATTAGATTAATAAACAAAAAAGATTTACTACATCCATTATCTAAACATTTTGTACAATGTCCACTTGGTGGACTTAAGAATTTTTCATTCTTTGCGGTTGAACATGTCTCCTCTTACATTAGAGGAGGCGACAGATTAAATCGACTTAACAAGAAAGAGATGTCATGGATTTTTTCCATGAATACATTACAGCCTCATGGCCTAAATGTTGAATGGGAACTGAAACATTTCCTTGGTGATTAGTGTATTTTTTACAGTGATTTACATATAATCTTTTACACTATGGATTATTGTCTTTCATATTTCTTTATCACTTATTCTTTGCTTCTTTTCCCTTCTCCCTCCCTTTCCTCTTTCCCTCCCCCCTCCCCTTTTCCTTTCCCTGTTCCCTGCCTCTCCCTTCCCAGTCCCCCCCATCCTCTCCCTTCCCCTTCCACCGCCCCCCCATCCTCCCCCCCCGCCCCGCCCCTCCCCCCCTTCCTCTCCACCCAGTGTCACCCCCCACCCTTCCAACCCCTCTCCCTCTCATCCCGTTACTTCCCAAACATTGATACAGGTGGTTGCAAGTTCTATTAAGTTATATAACCACTAGATAAAGATTCAACATTCATTTCTAACAGTGATATAATGTTTTTTCATTATCTCTTGTGATACTTTGTTCCATTTATACGGGGTACATTATAATACTTTGTAACATGGTTGTTTAATATCATTATAACTTTATTACACTTGTGCAATTTGTTTTTAATATGAATGTTTTTATTCTTGACCAATTTTTCATTGATTTTGGTTTAACATGTCCTGTATCAATATATGTTATATGTTTTCTTATCCACTGATATAATTGGTCGTTTTTAATTGCACCATTGTTTTTAATTGCACCATTGTTTTTAACTCTGTATGCTATGTCTGGCAGTGTTGGGGCATACACCTGTGACCCATTTGTTTTGGGCTTGTCCACAGGTGTTGCAGTTTGCACTTGCTATATAAGTATGTTGTTTATTCAAACGGATCACTCTTTTGACAAAGGCCTGACGGGCCGAAACGCGTCAAGAGGATCCGCTTGCACTCTGTTTCATTAAAAGTTTTTTATGAGTCACTACATCAGCCTTTTCTGAAGTCTTATTCCACGGCTGTGCGGCGTATAGACCTCCCCTGGGAGGATTCTCCATTGTTCCGGCATTTGCAGCCTGCACGCCGGGCTGTTACTGGTGTACCTGCGTCCCCCCTGCTGAACCCGGAAGTACCGGCACTGCCGCCGGTCAGGTGACCACCCACCGCGATCGAGCGGAGGCAGGGTTGGCGGCCGAAGACAGTGCTGACGGCTCGTGACCATCACATCGTGTCCTTGGCGTTATCTGGAGGAGTTACAGGCAGTGGGGTCGGCAGCCTCTACAATCAAGAGGACATCAGCCACTTCACTATATCCCCCAGCTGTGAGTTTTTTCTTTCTATTTATCTCAAACTTCATTGTGCTTATGGTAAGCCAGTTGCTGAGTATTACACTTGTGAAGGCTCCACTGGGGGATAGTGGCGATCAGGAATCCCCGTTTATTTCTCATACACCAGTTTAACAGCTGAAGTCATATTTTCTGAGCGCCTGGTGGGTTAACCTTCTGTTCACCCGTTCTACACTTGGTCAAGAGATAGGACTGAAATGCTGAAGTAAGATTACTGCTATAAGGTCTGTTTTCAAAGTACATATTTGATGAACTGTCTGTGTCCTGCATGCTGAAGAGAAGCTGTTTTGTTTTTTTGTATGCTGAAAAGAAGCCGTTTTGTTTTTGTGTGCTGCATTTTTTTAAGGCTCAATAAATAAGCCTTATCAAGAGAACCCGCGTATGTGGTTGCATGTACCTTGCAACAGGCATCTATTCTGTATTAGGTGTTTATATCTTAGCCTCGCAATTGGAGACGGGGTTTGCCACTGTCATTGCATGTGTTGTATCTGTTTATGATTTTTTCATATGTACAGTATGTATTGTTTTAGTTCAGTGGTGTTGGAACCACTGTTCATGTTTGTCCTTGGTCTGATTGCAGACCCATTCTTTTAAAGTTAAATTATCATTACACCTAAGCATTCATCTGTTTATATATTTGAGTGTGTACTAATTCTTGGTGCGCTTGGTGTGTGTTTTTCTTGTCGTTTGAGGTCCCCCATTTTTTGGGAGACTCCTTTTAGGAGCGGTTGGGAGGGGCTCCTACACACCCAGCTGCAAAAGAATTGTTTTGACATTGGAGAACATCTATGACAGCTCGAGCGCGGAACTTTTAAACACATTTCCTCCTCCCTCTGAGTCTATTTATTTTTTTAGCTTTTACAATATCTGCCACCTCCTTGGTAATCCATCATGGTTTATATTTTGGGATATACACAAGGCTGACCTCTGCATGAAAGAAAGCCAAGGATACAAGAGGTCTGAGTATTCACAATAGCTAGGAAAATGGGGAAGCTGGGTGGGTCAAGTGGTTTCTTTTAGTGATTAGCAAAAATGAGAAAATTCACACAATAAAACTTTAAAAAAAAAAAAAAATATATATATATATATATATATATATATATATATATATATATATATATATATATACTAGCTGAGAGACCCGGCGTTGCCCGGGATGTAAATGCGTAATAGGTAGTATTATTTATAAATCGTGGAACAATAGGTGACTGTTTGTTGTAAAGGTTGGATAATAATATTGAAAAGAAAGATGGAAGAAAATGTAATACGATGTTGTATAAAAATGGTTTATTGTAACCACACCACAGTACAATGTACAGTATATTTTGGTGCCATAAGTGATGTAAAAATCTGAGTCGTGTGTCCTGCTAGGGTGTGAGGCGGCGGGTGGCGCGTGGGTTGTGAGTGCTGTGTGCGAGTGGGGGTCCTGCTAGGGTGTGAGGCGGCGGGTGGTGCGTGGGTTGTGAGTGCTGTCTGTGAGTGGGGGTCCTGCTAGGGTGTGAGGCGGCGGGTGGCGCGTGGGTTGTGAGTGCTGTCTGTGAGTGGGGGTCCTGCAAGGGTGTGAGGTGGCGGCTGGTGCGTGGGTTGTGAGTGCTGTCTGTGAGTGGGGGTCCTGCTAGGGTGTGAGGCGGTGGGTCAGTGATGTCGGTGCGTAGGGGCGGGAGGCAGCAGGTGTGTGTGGCGGCAGGTATGTGTCGAGTGTGGCGGGTGTCTGTTGAGTGCGTGCAGCGGCTGTGAGGCGGTGGGTGAAAGGCAGAGGCGGCCGGAGTAAGGGCGGGTGAAAGGCAGAGGCGGGGGTGGGGAGGCGGTAAGGCGGGCATGAAGGCGAAGGGCGGCGGGAAGGGGAGAAGGGGGTGGAGGAGGGGGGCAAGGGGTGGAGGAGGGGGGCAAGGGGTGGAGGAGGGGGGCAAGGGGTGGAGGAGGGGGGAAGGGTTAGAGGAGGGGGGGAAGGGTTAGAGGAGGGGGGGAAGGGTTAGAGGAGGGGGGGAAGGGTTAGAGGAGGGGGGGGAAGGGTTAGAGGAGGGGGGGGAAGGGTTAGAGGAGGGGGGGGGAAGGGTTAGAGGAGGGGGGGAAGGGTTAGAGGAGCGGGGGAAGGGTTAGAGGAGGGGGGGGAAGGGTTAGAGGAGGGGGTGGAAGTGTGGGAGGGGGTGGGAGGGGAAAGGGGAAAAAGAGGTGGAGGGGGGGGAAGAGGAGCGGAGGGGGGGGTGGAAAGGGGAGCGGAGGGGGGGTGAAGGGGAGCGGAGGGGGGGAAGGGGAGCGGGGGGGGAAGGGGAGCGGGGGGGGGAAGGGGAGCAGGGGGGGAGGGGAGAAGTGGTGGGAAGGGGGAGGAGGGGGGAGGTGGTGGAAAGGGGGAGAAGGGGAGAGGTGGTGGGAAGGGGGAGAAGGGGGGAGGTGGTGGGAAGGGGGGAGGTGGTGGGAAGGAGGAGGAGGGGGAAGGTGGTGGAAAGGGAGAGAAGGCGGGATGTGGTGGGAAGGGGGAGGAGGGGGAAGGTGGTGGGAAGGGGGAGGAGGGGGTAGGTGGTGGGAAGGGGAAGGTGGTGGGAAGGGGAGGAGGGGGGAGGTGGTGGGAAGGGGGGGAGGGTGGAGGTGGTGGGAAGGGGGGGAGGTGGTGGGAAGGGGGGGAGGTGGTGGGAAGGGGGGGAGGTGGTGGAAAGGGGGGGGAGGTGGTGGGAAGGGGGGGAGGTGGGAAGGGGGAGGCGGGGGGTGGGAGGCGGTGGGAAGGCGGGGGGTGGGAGGAGGTGGGAAGGCGGGGGGTGGGAGGCGGTGGGATGGCGGGGGTGGGAGGCGGTGGGAAGGGGGGTGGGAGGCGGTGGGAAGGGGGGGGAGGTGGTGGGAAGGGGGGGAGGGAGGCGGTGGGAAGGGGGGGGAGGCGGTGGGAAGGGGGGGTGGGAGGCGGTAGGAAGGGGGGGTGGGAGGCAGTGGGAAGGGGGGGTGGGAGGCGGTGGGAAGGGGGGGGAGGCGGTGTGAAGGGGGGGGAGGCGGTGGGAAGGGGGGGAGGCGGTGGGAAGGGGGGGGAGGCGGTGGGAAGGGGTGGGGGGAGGCGGTGGGAAGGGGTGGGGGGAGGCGGTGGGAAGGGGGGCTGGGAGGCGGTGGGAAGGGGGGGGAGGCGGTGGGAAGGGGGGGAAGGGGGGAGGCGGTGGGAAGGGGGGGTGGTGGAAGGGGGGGAGGCGGTGGGAAGGTGGAGGGGAGGCGGTGGGAAGGGGGGGGAGGCGGTGGGAAGGGGGGGGAGGCGGTGGGAAGGGGGGGGAGGCGGTGGGAAGGGGGGGAGGTGGTGGGAAGGGGGGGGAGGCGGTGGGAAGGGGGGGTGGAGGGGAGGTGAAGGGGGGGTGGAGGGGAGGTGAAGGTGGGGGGGTGGAGGGGGGGGGTGGAGGGGAGGTGAAGGGGGGGTGGAGGAGAGGTGAAGGGGGGGGAGTGGAAGGGAGTTGAAGGGGGGGTGTAGAAGGGAGGTGAAGGGGGGGGGGGGTGGAAGGGAGGGGGTGAAGGGGGGGGGTGGAGGGGAGGTGAAGGGGGGGTGGAGGGGGGGAGGTAAATGGGGAGGTGAAGGGGGGTGGAAGGGAGAAGTGGAGTGAGGGGAGGTGAAAGGGGGTGAGGGGAGGTGATGGGGGGTGAGGGGTGGGTGAGGGGAGGTGAAGGCCGCTCACTCACCCGTCCGGCAGGTCCCACGTGGATCTGAGGCGGGAGGCAGCGTGTTGTGGCCGCTCTCCCGCTGTGTCCCGGGCGCTCGCTCGCTCCCCCGCTGACTGTAGCGGCGCCGGGGGGGGGGGTATCGGGGAGACACTGACACTGGAAGGGAGGGGGGGTGGAGGGGAGGTGAAGGGGGGGTGGAGGGGAGGTGAAGGCCGCTCACTCACCCATCCGGCAGGTCCCACGTGGATCTGAGGCGGGAGGCAGCGTGTTGTGGCCGCTCCCCCGCTGTGTCCCGGGCGCCACCATCTTGGGCACTCGGCGCCGCGAGGCAGCCTGCCTGGCCACTGGCTGTTCCCCCGCCGGGGAGGGGGGGGGCATGTATATGTGTGGGGGGGGGGAGAGGTGGGAGATATAGAGGGGGGGTCTCGCACGGCCGCTGACACTGGGTGGGGGGGGGGGGGGGGCTGAAGGGCTAATAATAGTGTGTGTGTGTGTACCGCTGACTGTAGCGGCGCCGGGGGAGGGGGGGGTCGGGGTGAAAGCGCGGGAGACACGGGGAGAGGAGGAGGTGCGCGTGGGTGCTGCTAACACTGTGAGCCGTGTGTGTGTGTGTGTGTGTGTGTGTGTGTGTGTGTGTGTGTGTGTGTGTGTGTGTGTCCCTGTGTGTGTGTGTCCCTGTGTGTGTGTGTCCCTGTGTGTGTGTGTGTGTGTGTGTGTGTGTGTGTGTGTGTGTGTGTGTGTGTGTGTGTGTGTGTGTGTGTGTGTGTGTGTGTGTGTGTGTGTGTGTGTGTGTCCCTGTGTGTGTGTGTCCCTGTGTGTGTGTGTGTCCCTGTGTGTCCTTTGGCCCATCACTCCACCTCAGGCCAATGAGAGGTGTGCGGGGGCGGGCCAAGGGACCAATGAGATTTCCCCTAGGGACACCGGACATCCAGGCAGGCAGGCAGGCATGCATGCAGGCAGGCAGGCAAACATACAGTGCTTTCACTAATATAGTATAAGATATATATATATATATATATATATATATATATATATATATATATATATATATATAGTGAGTAAAAAAAGTGACAAAAACCCTCCACAGGAAAGCAAATATGCAAATACAACTGTATGCTCATCTGCATGTCTTAGGCAGGTCTGCAACCCCGCCTTTCCCCATCATCACCCAGCATACAGCACTTCCACTGCAGCAAGGGATTCTTGGAAATGACATGCAAATGAGCACACAGTGTCACTTTTTGCCTCAAAAACCATTTTTAACATGGTTCCCTATAGGCTTAAGCTTGCTGCATGGTCACAGCTTTGAGCACAGCCAGGGTTACTTTTTTTGTCACTTTTTTGTCACTTTTTTTACTCACAATAACTTAACTCAGTATTATGGTATAGCCTATCCCATAGCCTCTCATGCATACCCAGTTAAAATCAACCCCACACTGATGAGACCCATCAAGGTCGAAACAGCTGTCTGTGGGTGGTTTTCTGGGTATGCACCTTAACCCTGGCTGTGCTCAAAGCTGTGACCATGCAGCAAGCTTAAGCCTATAGGGAACCATGTTAAAAATGGTTTTTGAGGCAAAAAGTGACACTGTGTGCTCATTTGCATGTCATTTCCCAGAATCCCTTGCTGCAGTGGAAGTGCTGTATGCTGGGTGATGATGGGGAAAAGCGGGGTTGCAGACCTGCCTAAGACATGCAGATGAGCATACAGTTGTATTTGCATATTTGCTTTCCTGTGGAGGGTTTTTGTCACTTTTTTTACTCACCATAACTTAACTCAGTATTATGGTATAGCCTATCCCATAGCCTCTCATGCATACCCAGTTAAAATCAACCCCACACTGATGAGACCCATCAAGGTCGAAACAGCTGTCTGTGGGTGGTTTTCTGGGTATGCACCTTAACCCTGGCTGTGCTCAAAGCTGTGACCATGCAGCAAGCTTAAGCCTATAGGGAACCATGTTAAAAATGGTTTTTGAGGCAAAAAGTGACACTGTGTGCTCATTTGCATGTCATTTCCCAGAATCCCTTGCTGCAGTGGAAGTGCTGTATGCTGGGTGATGACGGGGAAAGGCGGGGTTGCAGACCTGCCTAAGACATGCAGATGAGCATACAGTTGTATTTGCATATATATATATATATATATATATATATATATATATATATATATATATATATATATATATATATATATATACAGTGGTCGACAAATCACCAAAAAATCTACTCGCCACACAAAAAAATCTACTCGCCACCTAGTACCAAACGTGTGCTGCTTGGGCCAATAGGAGCTCGCCACGATGTTAAATCCACTCGCCCGGGGCGAGCAAATGTATAGGTTTGTCGAACACTGTATATATATATATATATATATATATATATATATATATATATATATATATATATATATATATATAGCAATCCATGCAGATGGCCCCCAAGCAAATAAGTCAATACTCAAGTTGCATGCTTCATAGGATAAGCATAGGTAACAACTGCTATCACCAAAGCGACAGCAAAGAAACAGCACTCAAAGTTCAGCCAAAGCAAACAGTGTATTAGACAGAAAACATCAGCACATAGACAACCAACGTTTCTGTCCTCTAAGGACCTTCCTCAGCGTGGTGTATATATATATATATATATATATATATATATATATATATTATTATTTTTTTATAGAGGTGACTTTTTCTGAACTAAGAAGAATTTGCGAAAATTTTAATTGACTAAGAAACACCAGTTACACAGCGAATCAGAATTTCAGCACAATTTACATCATTAGTTCTTATCTGCTGTGAAATTCTATGTTTCTATGTAACTTAGGGCTCTATGCAGTATGCGCCATTAAAGTGCTCTCGGCAAGTGTTCCCTAACGGCATGATTTTGGCGATTTGCCCTCGCAGTATTCAGGAAGGGCCGAATCCCTGGCGAACCCTGGCAAATCACTGCGAAAGCAAAACGCCGATGAGCCGGTGATAAAAATGCCTGGCTCCCGATAACCTGTCGATACACCGTTTCTGCCAATATGTGTCTGCAGCAGAGAGAGATCCGCCACTCTCTCTGCGCAAACATCGGCAAAATAAAAAGATATCAAAACAATTTTTACTCATAGTGTACATGTGCAGGGGGTCTCCGGAGCTGAACCGCATTGGTTTCAGGTCCGGGGACCCCCTGCTTCCCGAGATACAGGCCCTTTAGGAGGTTAATAAAAGCTTCAATCAGACTTAGAACTTTGCAACTAATATTGACAGATTTATTATAAATCATTCTTCCTGGTATTGCACAGGTTATTAAGAATTTATAATAGTGTTGGGGACCCCTGAAGAATGTGGTCTGCCGTGCAGTGGCACAGGGGCTTACAACAATTTGGCCAAAATGTTAAACTAAAAGACCATTTTATTTAATAGATATTTATACATATATATTGAGGCACTGTACCGTGTATGAGTTTCACTGGACGTGCACTGAGCTCTGTCTGTGTTTTATGTTCTGTCTCTGGTTTTATGGATAATAATAATGGTTTTATCACATATGGATAATAGTGCATTTGCCCATTTTAAATACATAAAGAACAATAAATACAATAAATACATATTGCACTCACCCTTGTCCGGCTGCCACGATGAAGGCCATCCACATCTTCATCACCATCCATGCCCCCTCCGATGCTGCAAAACATAAACAAGAATAAAAACAGCCAATGTAATGGCCCCAAGGGTATGTGGGTAAGTCTCCTGGCTGGGTATTGGGTGAGGGTGGTTAGGTCTCACGGGGTGGGGGGGTAGTGGGGGAGGGTATGTAGGCCTCCCAAGTGGTGTGTGAGGATGGGTTAACCCCTTAATGACTGTAGCGGTTAATAACCGCTATGGTGATTAAGGGGTTAGGGGACATTACATTGGCTGTTTTTATTCTTGTTTATGTTTTGCAGCATCGGAGGGGGATTGGACGGTGTTGAAGATGAGGATGGCCTTCATCGTGGCAGCCAGAGAAGTGTGAGTGCAGTATGTATTTAATGTATTTATTGTTCTTTATGTATTTAAAATGGGCACTGTTAGGACCAGTATGTCAGGCCAGAGTTTGCACTCATGTTAAGCTTCCATTTTGTATGGTCATAACTAGTTAAGATTCTGTAGTCAGCCTTTTTGCTGAAATATAATTCATAAATGCACTTTCTTTCTTCCTGGCCAGGATATTACTAGATACTTTTGTTTGGTCAATTTCCTGGTGTTTTAGTAGAATATAATAGAATGGTTCTCTGCAAGAAGCAAGGTAGTGAAATAAAGTTGCTAAGACTCAAGGTCTCTTTTGATAACAGACAATGAATAAGCTATGTATTCAGAACATTGCTTGTATTGAAAAGGGACACGTCTCAAAAGTCACGCCACTAATATGTCCTGCCCCTAAATCACGCCTCTAATCAAAGCTACACCCAAGACACACCTAGTATACGCCCAGGACACGCCTATGTTACGCCTCTAACCAATATCTTTTTTTATTCTGTATAAAAACCATTACCCTATGAGTAATAAATTGAGACAAAGGATTTGAAACCTGGCGTGCGTTACGTTTCATTTTGTTCGTCTCCCAGGCCTGATAAGGTTCATCAAAGATCGAAGATAACAGTTGCAGGGCGTGAAAGCTTCCTGGGAAGTCTGCTGCAAACAGGTGCAGATAGTGTGTCCGGTCACAAGGCTTCAGTTTTCTCTACAGAGAATAGGTTCCTTTTGGTTCTGAAGCCAGGGGAAGGAAATAACGGATTTTCCTTTCAGTTTTGGCGTCTAGAAGTGGGAAATTCACAAAGGTGGTGAGTATATATGTAAATTTTTATATATGATGCTTCACCCCCTCTGGGAATTTAATAGACCTAAATTGTGACTGAAGAATTGGGATAGGCCCTTTTAAACAGAATTTTTGGTAAGAGTCCAGTAAATTCTGTGCACGACTGGACTGTTATCTCTGATCTAGCTGAACGACCATTGTATATTGTGTAAGTATAAATATTGCAATTATTTGTCATAATTAAGCTGTTTTTCTTTAAGCTACTAATGGGTGCTTGCATGAGTAAGTATGACTCTGGACGGAAGCCTAGGAATGTACAATTTTTAAATGCGAGTGTAAATCTGGTCTGATTCCTGAGGAATTTGTTGCTCAGACAGCTAGTCATTACCCGTTTTGTCGAATATGCAGAAGGTTGTTCTAGGCAGAATAATGGTGTCTATTTTAATTGTGGTGGTTTTGGTCATTGGCAGAGAGTGTGCCACTATCAGTCAGAAGCAGGGAAGTGCTGCTTTGCCCATGGGGGCTCAGAGTGAAAGTCTCTGTAAAAAAAAAAAAAAAAAACACCGCTACTTTATGTAAAGCTTGTTTGTAACCCTGATGAATTTTTTCTTGAATGATTTCTTGTGTGAAAGATACTCTGTGGTCATGCTGATTAACATCTGTACAAAAAATATGAATATTAGTTGCTCATGATGAAATCTAAATTTTAAAAGGTTTTAAAAAAAGGTGTACACCGAATAAGGGAGAAATACCTCACAACGGAAGGGGAGTATATTCAGCTCGGTCCCTGGTTATAGTTTGAAAGGTTTATTCGTCCTGGCCAGGCGGATACTTTTTAAACCGGACACATTTCTTTTCCTTTGCGGTATTTCTATCTTAATAAAAGGAGGGGCACAGCCTCTCTCTTACAGTTTAAAGAATGCGAAGCATTCACATTAAAGTTAACTAGCTGTGCTTAAGCAGTTTAATCATGAGAACAAGGTAATGTAGAACTGTCTTCTTTTCCGTAAAGCAGTAAGATAACACATTTCAATTTTATTTCTACAGGATTAAGATGTTTTTGTTTAAAATGCTTGTAAGAGCTCATAAGCACTGTTTGAATTAATATATTGTGTTATATATGTATACTAGCTGAGAGCCCCGGCGTTGCCCGGGATGTTTGTGGTGTGGGTGTGGCATTTGGGTGGGGAGTGGTCCACGCGGCCCATGTGCGGTGGTAGTGCTGCTGTGGCTGTACTGATGGTGATTGTATTGGTGTGCTGATTTGGGAGGGTTTGGTGCTGATGTGGGGGTGCGGATGTGGGTGTGCCGATGGGGGAGGTGCAAAGGTGGCGATGTGTGGGTGCTGATGGTGTTGATGGGGGCTGGGAATGGTGGGGAGCCGAGAATGCCAGTGTGCTGGGGGGGCATGGGATACCGGTGTGCTGATGTGGTGGTGCTGGGGTGTGTGTGTGTATACACGTGTGTGTGTGTATACACGTGTGTGTGTGTGTGTATACACGTGTGTGTGTATACACGTGTGTGTGTATACACGTGTGTGTATACACGTGTGTGTGTGTGTGTGTATACACGTGTGTGTGTGTATACACGTGTGTGTGTATACACGTGTGTGTGTATACACATGTGTGTGTGTATACACGTGTGTGTGTATACACATGTGTGTGTGTGTGTATACACGTGTGTGTGTGTATACATTGTGTGTATGTATACGTGTGTGTGTATACACATGTGTGTATACACGTGTATACATGTTTGTGTGTGTGTATACATGTTTGTGTGTATACATTGTATGTGTGTGTGTGTGTATAAGTGTGTGTGTGTGTGTGTGTGTGTGTGTGTGTCTGTGTGTGTGTACACATGTTTGTGTGTGTATACACGTGTGTGTGTGTGTATACGTGTGTGTGTGTGTATACATGTGTGTGTGTATACATGTGTGTGTATATACATGTGTGTGTATACACATGTGTGTGTGTGTACACATGTGTGTGTGTGTACACATGTGTGTGTGTGTGTACACATGTGTGTGTGTGTACACATGTGTGTGTGTGTGTGTACACGTGTGTGTGTGTACACATGTGTGTGTGTATACACATGTGTGTGTGTATACACATGTGTGTGTGTATACACATGTGTGTGTGTATACACATGTGTGTGTGTGTATACACGTGTGTGTATACACGTGTGTGTATACACGTGTGTGTGTGTGTATACATGTGTGTGTGTGTATACATGTGTGTGTGTATACATGTGTGTGTGTGTATACATGTGTGTGTATACATCTGTGTGTGTGTATACATTATGTGTATGTATACCTGTGTGTATACGTGTGTGAGTGTATACGTGTGTATGTGTATGTGTACATGTGTGTGTGTGTATGTCTCCACGTATGTGTTTGTATGTCTCCATGTGTGTGTGTGTATGTCTCCATGTGTGTGTGTACGTGTACATGTGTGTGAGTATACGTGTACATGTGTGTGTGTGTGTGTGTGTGTGTACGTGTACGTGTGTGTGTGTGTGTGTACGTGTCTACGTGTACATGTGTGTGTGCGTGTCTACGTGTACATGTGTGTGTGTCTACGTGTACGTGCGTGTGTGTCTACGTGCGTGTGTGTGTACGTGTGCATGTGTGTGTCTATGTGTGTGTCTACGTGTGTGTGTTTGTGTCTACGTGTGTGTGTTTGTGTATACGTGTGTGTGTGTATACGTGTGTGTGTGTGTCTACGTCTGTGTGTGTGTGTGTGTGTCTACATGTGTGTGTGTGTCTGTGTCCCTGTGTGTCCTTTGGCCCGTGACTCCGCCTCAGGGAAGGGGGGGGTGGGGGGGAGGTGGTGGGGGTGGGGGGGGAGGTGGTGGGAAGGAGGGGGGTGGGGGGGAAGGGGAGGTGGGGGGGAGGTGGTGGGAAGGGGGGGGGGTGGGGGGGAGGTGGTGGGAAAGGGGGGGGGTGCGGGGGAGGTGGTGGGAAGGGGGGGGGTGCGGGGGAGGTGGTGGGAAGGGGGGGGAGGTGGTGGGAAGGGGGGGGGTGGGGGGAGGTGGTGGGAAGGGGGGGGAGGTGGTGGGGAGTTGGGAAGGGGGGTGGGGGAGGTGGGAAGGGGGGTGGAGGTGGTGAGAGGTTGTAAGGGGGGAGTGAAGGGAAGGTGAAGGGGGGGTGAAGGTGGGGGTGGAGGGGAGGTGAAGGGGAGGTGAAGGGGGGGGTGGAGGGGAGGTGAAGGGGGGGGGGTGGAGGGGAGGTGAAGGGGGGGGTGGAGGGGAGGTGAAGGGGGGGGTGGAGGGGAGGTGAAGGGGGGGGTGGAGGGGAGGTGAAGGGGGGTGGAGGGGAGGTGAAGGGGGGGTGGAGGGGAGGTGAGGGGGGGGTGGAGGGGAGGTGAAGGGGAGGTGAAGGGGGGTGGAGGGGAGGTGAAGGGGGGGTGGAGGGGAGGTGAAGGGGGGGTGGAGGGGAGGTGAAGGGGGGGTGGAGGGGAGGTGAAGGGGGGGTGGAGGGAGGTGGAAGTGAAGTGGAGTGAGGGGAGGTGAGGGGTGGGTGAAGGGAAGTGGAGTGAGGGGAGGTGAGGGGTGGGTGAGGGGAGGTGAGATGAAGGGGGGTGAGGGGAGGTGAAGGGGGGTGAGGGGAGGTGAAGGGGGGTGTGGGGAGGTGAAGGCCGCTCCCTCACCCGTCCGGCCGCTCACTCACCCGTTCGGCAGCTCCCTCACCCGTCCAGCCGCTCCCACGTGGATCTGAGGCGGGAGGCTGCTTGTTGTGGCCGGTCCCCCGCTGTGTCCCGGGCGCTCGCTCGCTCCACTGACTGTAGCGGTGCCGGGGGGGGGGGGGGTGGAGGGGAGATGATTTGAAGGGGGGTGAGGGGAGGTGAAGGCCGCTCCCTCACCCGTCCGGCCGCTCCCTCACCCGTTCGGCAGCTCCCTCACCCGTCCGGCCGCTCCCACGTGGAACTGAGGCGGGAGGCAGCTTGTTGTGGCCGGTCCCCCGCTGTGTCCCGGGCACTCGCCGCTGACTGTAGCGGCGCCGGGGGGGGAGGGGGGAGGTGATTTGAAGGGGGGTGAGGGGTGGGTGAGGTGAGGGGTGGGTGAAGGGGGGGGAGGTGATTTGAAGGGGGGTGAGGGGAGGTGAAGGCTGCTCACTCACCCGTCCGGCCGCTCCCACGTGGAACTGAGGCGGGAGGCAGCTTGTTGTGGCCGGTCCCCCGCTGTGTCCCGGGCACTCGCTCCTCCGCTGACTGTAGCGGCGCCGGGGGGGGGGAGGCTGATTTCGGGGAGGAAGAGGCGGAGGCTCCGGCGGGTATGTGAGGGCCCCCCCCCCGGGTTATACATGCTGCTAATGTACACCCCCCCCCCCCTACTGTGTGTGTGTGTGTGTGTGTCCGTGTGTGTGTGTCCGTGTGTCCGTGTGTGTGTGTATATCCCTGTGTGTGTGTTTTTGTCCCTGTGTGTCCTTTGGGCCGTCACTCCGCCTCAGGCCAATGAGAGGTGTGCGGGGGCGGCCCAAGGGACCAATGAGATTTCCCCTAGGGACACCGGACATCCAGCAGGCAGGCATGCATGCAGGCAGGCAGGCAAACATACAGTGCTTTCACTAATATAGTATAAGATAACGCCATTAATGTACATAGCGCTTCAAAAGGAGGGTGTCCGTGGTGTGAGCGGAGTGTGATGATATCTGCCTTTAGCAGCATGGAGGTCAGTTATTTTAGCGAGAATTGTCTCCGTTAAATAAGCAGTGTAGAAGCCATACAAGACAGGTAGGGTCAAGCTTGCTGTTTTTTTAGTCATGGTATAACTGTTGCATGTTTGAAGATATTTTGTTTAGCTTAAAAGAGGGCATAGTTAAAACGGGATAGAAATTGTATTGATGGAAGTTTGCAGGAATATGAGATTTCTTTCAGAAGGCATTCAGGGGAATGAGTGAAAGAATGTTGCATGCTCTTGTTGGCATAGACTTGGTGTTTATAAGTAATTTGAAATATTCCCGTTATTTAATTTTTGAAAGACCATACAAAATGCAGTTTTAGGACAGCGTGGAAAGCTTCATATTTAACATTAAACTAACGTTAGAATCCCCTGCGTGAGGATTAATCCAGCAGTTAATATGAATTAGACAGTGAAACCCATTGTCTGCTACAGTATCTGTACTGTGAAATTTCTGGCTGTTTTCCCAGAAGAAAAAAAAAAAAAAAAAAAAGGCGCTTTGAAAATTATTATTTTTTTCTTTTTAAAGTCAGAGTTTCTTTTAAAGTTAATGCTGGCCGTGTGCTCAGCACTTTGCAAAGAGTTCAAAATTATTTGTCTATTTTAAAAGGAAATCTTTTGTTCAGGATTTCAGGATTTTTTCTTATATTGTAAATGCCACAGTTGTTAAAAGACCTACTGCAGGCTTTTTCTTTTAACACAAGCAGTAAATAATTTTGTAGTCACAACACATACAAATCTATTTACCAGTTTAATTTTGCTATATATCAAAGCAACCTGTTTTCATAAGTATTTTTGTATTTTTGTATTTTTGTTCACATATATAGATAATATATGAACAAAAGAGGGGAGATACATACATAGGTTATTGAAGGTCTTTCTGAAATCCCTATAGAGGGTCAAGAAATTGATATGTTGTAAATGATACACAATGCACAGCAGGTTCTGAATTTATTATAGCAATGTTAACTCCAAGAGCTGACAGGCCCCTGGTAAATAATAATACCTTTGCAGATGTCACAGCAAAGCAGGTAGCAAGCCGTCCCTATGTTGAGGGATATATGATATGTGCCAAATTTATAATTTTGTAACCATTTATTTGTTTTTGGGTATGTCCTGGAAATAGAGTTAAAGGACAGGGGATATATTATTGCAAGTGTAATTGCATAAGTGAACAGGGTATATATTATATACAGGGCATTTCACATTTTTTTTAGCAGAATAGTTACAGTGGAGTGTTTGAAGTGAAAGCCAGGAGTGACTGTGGATGTGGGACAATAGCCATGAGTGCAGGCTGTTGGGATGCTTGATTTGTGGGGCGAGTTTTAAGGTTAGTTAGTATTAAATGATTAAAAGGTTGACACCATTTGCATCAGAAAAAATGGCAGATGGCAGTTAGGTATGAATGAGAGTAAGTGTGTATTGGGAGAAGAGAGATTGATTTGTAGTTTGAGACAGTATTTTTGTCCCCATTTTTGAAGATTGGGACAACTCTAGCAGTTTTTCAGGTCTTAGGGATATGGCCTGCAGACAGGATAGAATTGATTATGGAAGCAATTGGTTTGGCACAGGCTGAGGTACCAAGTTTTAGGAACTTGGATTGTAGCAAAGTCAAGTCCATATTGGTTGCTTAATTTAAAATTTGAGGAGCGTTAATAGGGAATGTCTCTGTTTAATATTGTGGATGCTAATAATAGTAGTAACAATATTAATACAAGAATTTATTTCTAGGTATAAATTCTCTCCCTATGAGACACTTATGGGATGAGTTATGACCATCAGTAGTTCAAAGTAACGAATTAAGGACCATGTTATTGGTAATAAAACAATTAATAAGTATTGCATGCAACTAATATATATTTTTGAGTCTTTCTAGGCACAGGTTAAAGCTGAAAGTGCACCTACGCAAGACGGGTTAATGGTCAAGCATTTTCTACGCAAGCACGCTCTTCATCCCAGATGAAAAGGCCATTTAAATGCTACTCATCACCAGCATTGCAGTAAAAATTTCTTATCATCATGGATACACATCACGCACGTCAAAATAGTGCCAGTCTAAGCACAAACAGCTAATAAAGACAAAGACATAGCACCTGCAAATAAGTGTTTTGATGGACACAATACTCTCTGACCACTAATCAAGGCAGAAAGGTTATAGGCAAAAATGTCCAGGCCTCAACACACGAACTTTGAACTTTTTATTTTTACAGGTTTTTATTATTTTTCAGTTACAATGTATGCTCCATTATGTTTGTGTAAGTGGCGTCCCATAAGGATGACAAAATAGTATAAGGTATTATTTGTTTAACTTTGTTTATTTTGTTTGGATTTCTAGGTTAATAGAATCTCCCTGCAGAATGATATCCTGGTGGGAGAATGCTTTATCAGTCAAACACACGGTTATGTTAATTGCTCACAGGTAGAGTAAGAAACAGAAGGAATGAACCCAATACACAAGTGCTAAAAAGTAGACTATGGGAAGAATAAGTTTCAAGGAATTTATTCCCAAATGTAGGAGTTGGGTTACTGTATGACAGGTTTACAGGAATATCCTAAATCATACAGCCACAGACATTTACTCACTTAACCAAGAATAGGTTTAGTTTAAATTAATGACCCCGCAGAATAAAAATAGCTCTAGACTATATTTTAGCCTCAAAAGGAGGGGCATGTATGCGCCCTAGTTAAAGCGCAATGTTGTGTATTTATCCAGGATTTAGGGACCATGGGGACTTGGTGGTTGGATTGATTTGCTTTGAGCGAAGCTAGCGAATGTTTTTGTATGTGTGTGTTTGTCCTATTCATTGCTCTCTATGTATTAAGTACAGCAAAACTCTGATCCAGAAGTGCGTTGCAACCCCCACCAACGCTATGCCTCTCTGCGGTGATGATGTCGCCAGTCCCCCAGAAGAAGAGACCAAAGAAGAAATCAACTGGGCTGATATAATGGCCGGAAAAGAAAGGAATGAAGTTATGCACAACTTGGACATCTTGGTCCATCAGGACTATGAAACGGTTAACTGTTCTGTTCTTTAAATAGACTGTCTCTTAAGGATATGGGGGACTGAGAAGACTGGATATGAGGAAGGTGGGAGGTCACAAAGGGAAGTGAGTCAACCACAAGGAAAGGATCACGTCAGCCATTGTGACCAAAGCAGCCATCTTGGTCCGTTTTGCCATTCTGAGTAAATGCAGTATGAAAGATGTATGCAAGAAGAATGTTTGTGCAGTTGCTCTTAGCAGAAATTAGCCCACACCAATTCTCACAAATATGAAAAGTTCAGTCCGCGCTCTGGCTCTTTAAACTTGGAGTGTTGGTCCCTCTCAGTTCTCTTGCTGCTTCTGTGTTTATGAGGTGTCTCCCCCACCTCCAAATGTGGTCTCCACCGGAACCCCGATGGTGATACCAATATCAGCAAAACAAGAAAAAACACAAAAGCGCACCAAGATGAGAGATAGATATTGTATTAGCAACAAATAATAAAATTAGTAACTTACATATAAAATTTCTTTAATAATCCCCGATTCTGGTGTCTATCACAGGAGTAGGGCATCACATAGGAAGTATGAAGGGTAATCTCAGTTCTGAGAGATCAGACCCGCGCGCTGGGGCTGTCTCTGTTCACTCTCCTGTCCTCCACGTGTGGTAGCGTGGTGCAGAGTGTAGCACACATGTGCAGGAACCGGGGCCTTCAATAGGTGTCCTTAGGATGCCTGTCCGTTTTTGATAGCATAGAAATGATCGGAAATAAGCAGGAACGGTACACTTGAGTGTGTACTGGTGGTGGGTAGTAAAACCGCCAGCCACAACAGTCGCGACGCGTTTCGTTTAACAAAGTAAACTTCGCCTTTTTGCTGAAATATAATTCATAAATGCACTCAGTTTCTCTGCTAAATTGCATTTTCTTTCTTCCTGGTCAGGATATTACTAGATACTTTTGTTTGGTCAATTTCCTTGTGTTTTAGTAGAATATAATAGAATGGTTCTCTGCAAGAAGCAAGGTAGTGAAATAAAGTTGCTAAGACTCAAGGTCTCTTTTGATAACAGACAATGAATAAGCTATGTATTCAGAACATTGCTTGTATTGAAAAGGGACACGTCTCAAAAGTCACGCCACTAATATGTCCTGCCCCTAAATCACGCCTCTAATCAAAGCTACGCCCAAGACACACCTAGTATACGCCCAAGACACGCCTATGTTACGCCTCTAACCAATATCTTTTTTTATTCTGTATAAAAACCATTACCCTATGAGTAATAAATTGAGACAAAGGATTTGAAACCTGGCGTGCGTTACGTTTCATTTTGTTCGTCTCCCAGGCCTGATAAGGTTCATCAAAGATCGAAGATAACAGTTGCAGGGCGTGAAAGCTTCCTGGGAAGTCTGCTGCAAACAGGTGCAGATAGTGTGTCCGGTCACAAGGCTTCAGTTTTCTCTACAGAGAATAGGTTCCTTTTGGTTCTGAAGCCAGGGGAAGGAAATAACGGATTTTCCTTTCAGGCACATTCACTATTATCCATTTGTGGATAATAGTAATTGTGCCCATTACTATACTGTATGTGTTAGGGGGGGGGGGGGTATTTCTTTATAAGTATGTATGTGTTTTGACATTCATTTGGGGGGGCACATAATTGGTACTGCAGGCCTGCGGTTAACACCCGAGGGCCCCTGCCGGCCTATAGTATCATTGATGTGCATATATGTGTATGTTAGGGGGGTATAGGGGTTGTTGGGGTTATATATATATCATATATTATATATCTCTCTGGATCTCACTAAATGCTTGTTTTTAACTGATACCATGTGAGTGTAACTCCCTTTTCTACTTACCAATTATAAATTGTACAGACGGTCTGCACTATGTCCAGTTGTATTTTTTATTAAGGTCCTCGGGAGTCCACATATTTGGGTGAACATTGAGTTCTGCATCTCCTGTCCACTGAGTGAAAACAACATCCTGAAAGATACCTTTATGTGCCTTATATCTTCTCACGTTTGTGAGTATTAAATATTGAGCCAAGACATCTTATTCTGATCATAATCATAACAATATTGCACTATTACGATTTATATTTCTTTTCACATATTGCGCTTCCCGGACACTTCATCATACTTCACATCAAGAGGATTGACCGAGCAATCTCTACCGGGTTACAGCTGCATCTACCTATACATTTGTATAAGTATCACTGTATTTTTTGCATATTTTTTGCACCAGTATCACTGTGTATTATCTGATAATTTAGAGCGCCACATTTTGATAAGTTTCCTTTTATACAGCCAGGAAAAAGGCCTGATTTTTTCTAAGTGTCGACCTTGTCGATGCTTCTCCTCCACCAACTTGCCAACTTTAGCTGGCGGGACGAATTGGCGTTAAATTCTCAATTCTAGTGTGCCGATCAGCAGCGAAAAGCTGATCGGGGCTACTAGAATTCAGCCGATTTCATAAAGTGCCGAAAAGTGGCTTATCGGCACCCGGCTGCCGATAAGTTTTTATCGGGAACCAAAATTGCCGATGTTTGCCTCTTTTCGGCGCTTACTGAACCGGGAAGGCATTTTTTACCGAAAAATGGCGAAAAAAGCCTTATCAGCGCTTACTGCATGAGGCCCTTAGTCACAATAAACAACAACACTTTGATTCCTTCATTTATTATAGGAAGATCTGAATGTTTATTTTGCAATTAGTGACACAATAGCATCCAAAGCACAAATAATCATATGCACAATCACCGGTCAGGTTATGTATCGGAAAACTGCGTGTAGCTCCGGCGGACGATTCATCTTGGTTTAGTCTTGGCACAGTATCGGTATTTCCAACGTCTGTCCCTGTGGGACAAAGAAAATGTAATTACAGTGACTGCCGCAGACTGGGATATCTTCAAGTTAAAATGAACAATCAGAACAATAGTGCAGAAACCTGGTAGAACTATAATGCTGCAGCTAACTTCAATTTATTTCTATTTGTATCTTTACATTCACACGTAACCTGATTGAATTTCTCACAATCCCCATTTGCTGCAGTTCTGCTTTCTGTAATATTACCGGCATTGTGCCGGCCGTGGCTGCATCGCCACCCCTCGCCAGCCACGGCATGTTGCTATGAGCCGTGGTAAGACCTGTAGGCAGTGTTTTGAGGGGTTTTGTATGGAACCCTTACAGTGCTCTTATAACATACCTAGTATGGCATGAGTCCTGGCGTGCCAGAGGCCCCTATAACTTACCAGGTACATTATCGGCACTGACTCATTTTCTAGGGGGCGGACCAGCTAACCTGATCAAAATACAAGTGGATCCCGCCCACTTATATTTCCAGCATCCGGGGCAGGTTGCAGCATGTGATTGCTCCCGGTGCAATCACATGACCCGAAAGTGCCGGAAGTCGGGTGGGTGTCAATCGTGCCGCAAGACCCCTGGCACTAAAAAGGTTAAAGCAGCAGTCCCCAGGTTTTAGTGTATGTATTTATATATATATTTAATTGTACCCGATCTTTGGGAAATCCCCCTGTACTGTTCCCTGATCTTTAGGTCTCTCTGGAGACCGCAACTTTCCTGGCATATTTGTACTTTTCTTGTGTCTGTGTGTGACACCAAATGCTACATATATGGCACCAGGGCCACCAATTGAAAGCCACAATATCAGCTCTTGATAACGTTCCAGCTTCCCGGTGGCCGCCAGTGCAAGGCTGACCATGGCACCCGAGCAATAAATCGGCTCTAGTTCAGGTAATATAAAAAAAACAATACACCCTAAAAGAAATAGACAGCACAGACTGTTGCTTTAAGTAAATACAAATAATTGATACTTGATCTACAACAAATAATTCAGCTTTGAATAAAAAATAGATGTAGGAACAAGCATGGATCCATTCCCAAGGAGTATTTCCTAATCATTCCATAATTACTGTAAGGAGTGTCTGTTTGATCCCTAGAAAAAGTGTCTGAAACTCATTTCCCCACAAACATATTAGTGTCAGATTGTGATGAGCAGTGTGGGCCGGTGCTGTTACTATGTAAATCAAGACAACAAAAACAAAAGTAATGGCTGTTTGGGAAAGAAAACTGAAAGAGAAAAACATATTCATGTTAAAAAGGGATTCCCCTTGCAGGAGACACATACTTACCCATTGAAGGTATTATAGTAACTGCCTATTCCTACAAGGTAGTAATCAGTGGGCGCTTCCCATCTCATGTAAGCATTAAAACCATTGACGTATTCGCTCCACTGGCAGTCATGGTCAACTGTCATATGCCCCTTGCAGCAGTAATACTTCCACCTGGAGAAGAAGGCAGTCATTCGAAGAGCTACCAGTAACCCAACCACACTGTCCCAACTGTCCCTATCATGAGGGAAGCTTCTGAAGTTTAGCTGACATATTGTCCAGTATGAAACCAATATTCTGCAGTGTCTGATGGCAAGGCAAAAATCAAATAGGAAGCCTTGGTTAAAGGTACAGCTGTGTAAAATGTTCAGATAAACATTTCATACAAAAGCGTTGTCAATGATATATATATATTTATTTAATAAATATATTTTATATATATATATATATATATATATATAACAAATTGAATAGCGGTAACAGATATTATAGTGATTATAGTGATAACGGACCGCACCTCAGTCAAACAAAAGTAAGAAAGATGGGACTTATGACTCTAAATTGAGTCACTCACATAGTTGTACTCAAACAATAAGGGAATAAATGCAGTTAGTGATACTATGTAAGATCAATTGTGAAGACTGAGAATATATACCTGGCCAGTACTAATCACAGTACAAATTACTGTAGGATAGCTATGGTAATACAAGTCTTAAATGCTTAAATTAAATGGACGTTTGTGAGGGCAAATTTGTATCTTGTCCAGTTAATTTAAATTATCTCACTGGTTTTACACAAGGAGCGGGTGCTTTTTCTTCTTTATATATATATATATATATATATATATATATATATATATATATATATATATATATATATATATATATATATACAGCCATATTTATTGTTTGTGCTTTCTGTATTCTCTTCCCGAGCTGGGCTCAATCTCAGACCGCTAGGGAGATGTTAAGGACTGACTCCTTATGGGTCACCTAATTGATCCCTCTGCTCGGATATTGAATGCCATCTCATGTCCGTCTGGGTGAGAGTCAGCTATGGACCTTCCGCTTGGGCCGATCTAGTATACCTCAGGGCTGCTGCTTGGGGAACATATTATAGGCATAGTCTTCCTCTATCTGAATCACAGGTAGTGATTAGTAGTCACAAAGGAGGGATCTCACTGTGAATAGTGCTTATATGTTCTGAATATAAATTCTATAGCTTAAAATATAGGGTAAGGAGCCCCTTTATTGTTTTATAGTTAGCGACAGTGCCCGACCAAGATAGCAACCCCAGTAATGGCTCCTGTGATTCAGATAGAGGAAGACTATGCCTAGAATATGTTCCCCAAGCAGCAGCCCCGAGGTATAGCTGAATCAGCCCAATCGGAGGGTCCATATCTGACTCTCACCCAGATGGAAAATAGCTGAAGCGCTCAAATGCAGGTATATCTCAAAATGATAATAAGCAGACCACTATACCAGGGTACTAACAATTAATATAGTACCTATTGTGTCATATAATGGATACTATCCTCCTGAAGACAGGTGGTGTGTGGTGCAACCCACTCACCATTAGTCTCATTGGCAGGTTCCCCTGAAAAATATACAAGTACTCACATCCTGGTAGGGCAGGCAGGCAGGCTGTGCAGCTACTCAATGCAATACAGGGAAAAGGGAGACCAAAAAGCGCACCAGCACAAACGGAGCAGGAAGAACCCAGGACAAAAAAATGATTAAAAGGGCACTTTAATGTGGCAAAAGACCCATCCAATGCATTTTGAACGTCGCAGCGTTCTTTTTCAAGGATAAAACACAATGTGATAACATCCATTATATACCCTCTTACCTGTGGGCCGTTTCGCGCCAAAAATCAGAACCTGATGACGTCATAACAGAGCGACTCAGTGCCGATCTAAGGGCAAAAGGAAGTACCAAAGGCAGTGTGGCCATCTTGGATGTGGGCAAACATAGGAACACAATAACAAAGCTTTATTGACCATTCCAGCAGAACAAAATACATTGCTGCTAACTGGACAAGCATATTTAAACGAAATAAAGCTATATTAAACTAAACTAATGCTTAATAAAGGGTACTATTATATCAAGAAAAAACATGAACAAGGTGGATTAAAAAACTAGCTGTGTTACAACTAAGTTATATACAAAAAAAAGTTAAAAATAAAAACCTCTAGACATGATTAAAAAAATGTGCAAGAAAAGTAAATTTAAAGACATATTACACATATATACTGCATAACACAGATTGTGTACCTAAATCATAGGAACCAGGGAAATACAACCATTATAAAATATGAAGTATTATCCACAAGATACATCAAAGAACAATTTAAGCTTACATATTAGCATAATATTTGCATGATAAGGCATAGGTTCAAAGGTTATAATGATAAGAATATAATGTCCAATATAATGACAATTGTCTTATTTAATCTGTATTACCAACTAATTACACCATAATACGTCTATCACAAAAATGTTTACAAAAAATGTGTTAGTTGCCAGTCAATGTTCAAGCCCATAGGGAAGCGCGTTTGGAGAGTGAAGATCCAATACGCCTCCCTACGGTCCAGAAGGTTGATATGATCACCTCCTCTAGATTTAGAAATAACTGATTCAATCCCCAAAAAAGAAAAATTATTAATTCCTCCCTGACCACATTCAGTGAAATGTTTTGAGACTGGATGATTAGTGTCTCTCAATTTTATGAGCCTTAAATGCTCTAACATCCTGACCTTAAGGGCTCTATGTTATTGGTATTAAACAGGACTTACATGGACTGACAGAATTAAAAAACAAATGTCCTCTTTTTATTTCACAATTTAGTAAACAAAGTGGAAAAGTAAACTCTATAATTTCAAAACATTGGAATGTCTTATCCATGGACCCTGTCCTTAAAAAATATGTGGATTCTGGTCCTACTTTTGTATATCGTAGAGCGAGAACAATTGGATCTCATGTTTCACCAAGTGAACTCAAATCTTCTGGTCTCAAAAAACCTTTTATCACTAGGGGTTCCTTCAAATGTGGCTCTTGTAGTGCATGTAAATACATGAAGCCTGCCAAAAGTTTTTTCCAGTTTGCCTTGCCACCGCCACATGGTGTGAGTATATTACCAAATAAGGAATGTAAGATTAACAGTTTTATAAATTGTAAAAGTCAATTTGTGATTTATTTAATAACATGTGGTTGTGGCAAGAGGTATGTGGGGAGGACGACTAGAGCCCTTAAGGTCAGGATGTTAGAGCATTTAAGGCTCATAAAATTGAGAGACACTAATCATCCAGTCTCAAAACATTTCACTGAATGTGGTCAGGGAGGAATTAATAATTTTTCTTTTTTGGGGATTGAATCAGTTATTTCTAAATCTAGAGGAGGTGATCATATCAACCTTCTGGACCGTAGGGAGGCGTATTGGATCTTCACTCTCCAAACGCGCTTCCCTATGGGCTTGAACATTGACTGGCAACTAACACATTTTTTGTAAACATTTTTGTGATAGACGTATTATGGTGTAATTAGTTGGTAATACAGATTAAATAAGACAATTGTCATTATATTGGACATTATATTCTTATCATTATAACCTTTGAACCTATGCCTTATCATGCAAATATTATGCTAATATGTAAGCTTAAATTGTTCTTTGATGTATCTTGTGGATAATACTTCATATTTTATAATGGTTGTATTTCCCTGGTTCCTATGATTTAGGTACACAATCTGTGTTATGCAGTATATATGTGTAATATGTCTTTAAATTTACTTTTCTTGCACATTTTTTTAATCATGTCTAGAGGTTTTTATTTTTAACTTTTTTTTGTATATAACTTAGTTGTAACACAGCTAGTTTTTTAATCCACCTTGTTCATGTTTTTTCTTGATATAATAGTACCCTTTATTAAGCATTAGTTTAGTTTAATATAGCTTTATTTCGTTTAAATATGCTTGTCCAGTTAGCAGCAATGTATTTTGTTCTGCTGGAATGGTCAATAAAGCTTTGTTATTGTGTTCCTATGTTTGCCCACATCCAAGATGGCCACACTGCCTTTGGTACTTCCTTTTGCCCTTAGATCGGCACTGAGTCGCTCTGTTATGACGTCATCAGGTTCTGATTTTTGGCGCGAAACGGCCCACAGGTAAGAGGATATATAATGGATGTTATCACATTGTGTTTTATCCTTGAAAAAGAACGCTGCGACGTTCAAAATGCATTGGATGGGTCTTTTGCCACATTAAAGTGCCCTTTTAATCATTTTTTTGTCCTGGGTTCTTCCTGCTCCGTTTGTGCTGGTGCGCTTTTTGGTCTCCCTTTTCCCTGTCTCACCCAGATGGACATGAGATGACATTCAATACCAGAACAGAGGGATCAATTAGGTAACCCATAAGGAGTCAATCCTTAACATCTCCCTAGCGGGCCGAGATTGGGTGCAGCTAGGGAAGAGAATACAGAAAGCACTAATAATAAACACTAAAGGGACTATACCAGATGTAACATATATGTTGTGATTGAGCCTTTATCGTCTATGATAAATAAAGCTGCTGTTAGTATGAATAAAGTTCTTGGCGCCCATCATTGCATTACCAACGCCCGACCTGCATGAATCCAGCACCCTGACAAGGTAATAGACAGTGAGTAAGCCAATGAATGAGGCACTTAAACTCATTAGGATGCCGGGCCAGGGGGGTTACACATATATATTGGAATACAACTTGACAAAGATGATAGCTATGTCTGCCTTGGCCAGCAATGGACACTTTTTGAATAAAATTAATAGAAGAATGAAAATGGGATGGAGCATATTTGGAAGGAAGAAAGACTACCTTTCTCCTCAACACTGTATACGCTTGTATATAAAGGTACATTGCCAATAAATTGTTTCTTGTGTTTTTTCCTTTAATTATGCAGCCATCATTTGCCAAAGAGATAGAAGAACAATAAGTAACAGCTCAGATTAGAATAATATGGAGAAGAACAAAATTAGAAACATATTCAATATCACTGCAAACAAATAAATAAATGAGTTTACGGGGGTTTAATTTTTTGAAGGAAGCCAATTACATTAAAATGAAGGGTTCTCCAGCACGTGCCTTTACCTCCTGTCGTTTTTGTTATTGTGGAAACTGTCCATGCCACTTATGACCATGCCAAACGGACATGTGAAGTCAAACGCTTCATTAAATTTATTGACATAGTGGGTCCAGTAGCCGAATGAAATTAGGCTGAAGGTTTTCTTGCAGCCGAGATCCCAGACTCGGTCCTTGTAGCCATCCTGATTCTCACTGGAGGAACATAAAGACGATGTCATGGCAAGTGTCTTATATCCAGGGTCGGTACAAGGGTATTATGTGCTATAGGCGAACATTTAGCCTAGCGCCCCTCCCCTCCCACACAATTAACGTTCAGAAATGTATATTGTGCATTAGAATGAATAAACATTCTGCATTTATAATTACAGATTTCTTTTACATTCAAAAGGAGAATATGATACTGATTGTACATTCTCATTGTCCTGTGGGGGTGGGGGGAGGGGTAGTTATGTGCCTTGGGGGGAGGGGTGTTAGTTATGTGCCTTGGGGGGAGGGGTGTTAGTTATGTGCCTTGGGGGGAGGGGTGCTAGTTATGTGCCTTGGGGGGAGGAGGTGGTATTTATGTGCCATGGGGGGAGGAGGGGGTAGTTGTGTACCTTGGAGGGAGAGGGACGGGAATGAGGTAAGGGCCTGGGAGTAGGTAGGGAGATGACAGAGATGGAGGGTGAGGACAGAGTGTGCTTACCTGCAGCCTTGGAGGATGGAGGGGCCCTGCTGGATGCCTTCCAGAAAGGCTCGCAGGGGTGCCTGTCAGAGGGTGTTCACAGAGGTGCCAGTCAGTTCTACCACACTCCTGCAGACCCCCTCTGAGAGACACCTCTGCAGATCTAGCACATGCTAGGGTACTTGGGCCCCCTGACTCACCGGGCCAAGGATAGTATGTATGTATGTCTTTATTTATATAGCTGTGTGATAGTGAAGGAAAGGCGCTAGCTCTACTAGTGTTCACTTATAATATACAGTGAATAAATTCAAATCAAGTGATACATAAACATAATTCAGTGAAAACGTGATAAATAACGTGAATAAATGAATTAAAACCCCCTGCTCAAACCCAGCTGGTAGGGACTGGTTCCACTAGTCCCCCAATTCGTAGAAATCCGTTTGCAATCCAGGGGGAGCATATAAGGGAAATAAAACAAAATGACAATCTAAGTGTAGACAATTTGATAACCTATGGGTCAATTCAGTGATGTGTCTTGGCTCATATGTGTAGCCTACTGACAAGATGTAGATCAAAAACGGGCAATAAAGCACAGTGGTCTTTGCGGGAAGGACCTCTATTCCAATGTGTGGTGGAGACCTCCAATCTCAGCAAAGTAGCGGTGTATATAGGAGAGAAAAGATTTCCATAGTGCAGACCAATCATAAAAAACGTAACTTTTATGGGGTTTTAAAAATGAATACTTACAATAAAAACATTCAAATAATGCATATATCACAATGCTGTGACAGAAGAGAGTTTGCTGTTGACTTCTGGCTCACCCACCACCTCCGGTCTGTGGACACCGCGTGGGATGCTGCTACGCTGGACTCTCCACCTCCTGAGATACCTCTGGGGTGTCCTGGTCCCGTCAGCTCCGGTCCTTGAGTTGGACGCCGCTCTGTTATGTCCCTGGAGCTCCCTCTAAGGCGTGCTGTCCTGTCCCCTCCTGTCCCCTCCTGAGGAAGCCACGCACCGTATTGGCGAAACGCGTAGAGTGGTAGCCGCCCACAGGAGGAGAAAAGCAGTGTCAGAGATTGCAGACCCACAACCGGAAGTGACGGATCGCAACCAACCGGAAGTGACATATCGGAGCTAACTGGAGGGGACAGGACAGCATGCCTTAGAGGGAGCTCCAGGGACATAACAGAGCGGCGTCCAACTCAAGGACCGGAGCTGACGGGACCAGCACACCCCAGAGGGATCTCAGGAGGTGGAGATTCCAGCGTAGCACTGTCCCACGCGGTGTCCACAGACCGGAGGTGGTGGGTGAGCCAGAAGTCAACAGCAAACTCTCTTCTGTCACAGCATTGTGATATATGCATTATTTGAATGTTTTTATTGTAAGTGTTCATTTTTAAAACCCCATAAAAGTTACGTTTTTTATGATTGGTCTGCACTATGGAAATCTTTTCTCTCCTATATACACCGCTACTTTGCTGAGATTGGAGGTCTCCACCACACATTGGAATAGAGGTCCTTCCCGCAAAGATCACTGTGCTTTATTGCCCGTTTTTGATCTACATCTTGTGAGTAGGCTACACATACGAGCCAAGACACATCACTGAATTGACCCATAGGTTATCAAACTGTCTACACTTAGATTGTATTTGTTTTATCTCCCTTATATGCTCCCCCTGGATTGCAAACGGATTTATTTATATAGAGCCATTAATGTACATAGCGCTTCACAGCAGTAATACACGTGATAATCATATAAATAACAAATAACTACAACTAACACATCATGGGAATAAGTGCATCAGACATAAAAGTAACATTGTGGAAGAGGAGTCCCTGCTCTGAAGAGCTTTCAATCTAAATGGTGGGGAGAACGTACAGAGACAGTAGGAGGGCATTCTGGTAAGTGCGTCTGCAGGGGGCCAAGCTTTCTGTATTGTGTATAGTATTAGCCATGGTGCTACTCGTATGCTTCTTTAAACAAGTGTGTCTTAAGGTGGTTACTGGTGGATAGTAGTCCCAGCTCTCTGCCGCTGTCGGCTGCCCTGCTGCTACATGGAATTCCCAGTTGTCTAGTGGCTCTCATTGTTATTCCTTCCCATGAGTAACAAAGATTCCTACATGTACTACTGAATCCAGCCAGATCTCTCCCTTTATGTACCAATGAAACACAAAACAAACCCTTTGCTGTCAGAGGGAGCTGTCTATCTGCAAGTGAGGACATGAGAGCTGATGAATGAGCTATATCTATGACAAGCTCTCATGCTGGTCCATCAAAATGTGCTGCTTCCTGCAAAATGATCTAGTATTCCCCAGAACCAACACAGTTACTCTGACGCTCATGAACACTGAATCCCACTATCGCATGGGAACACTGTTACCTTATGATTAAGCCGATGCTTTGCTGATCTGGACACACAAAATTAAGAGGCTGGTTGTAGTTGTTGACTCGTGTTGTATCTTTTGTGCTTCCTACAAAAAAATACAAAGAATAGATGTTATAAAATCTCATTTTATTATTATTATTATTATTTTTTTTTAAGAGATTACCAAGAAACTTCCTATGCTGATTATGAGATTATTAGGAATAGTGATGGAATACTAACTGGAACGGAAGACATGTCATTAAAATACAGTATACTAAAATACAAAGAGATGGGTGATAGTAATGGAGGTATTCAAGTCTGCACCAGAAAGAACACTAATAAATGAAAGAGCAATGTGTGTGGCAGAGAGAGTAACAATAGTGAGTGAAGGCGTATTACTGCAGGTGAGGCAGAGCAGGTGTTACTGATTGAGGGGTATATATATATATATGCATTACGTGTCGCAGAGGGTAATAGCAGTAAATGTTATTAAAAAATGTCCTCTGTAGGAGCCCTTTCCAATGACCGGTAGGTACTCACGAAAGTCCTTGAACTGATTTCGGCATGCAAAGCCAGACGCGACTGCTACATTCTTCAGAAGTGGGAATTAGAAGAATTCTTGAGTCAAAATCTTTGAAGCTGGCTCGCGTCTATTCAGCACAGAGCATCTTTGAATTTGCTGCTGATGGTTTGGCGCTTGGAATCTGCTCACCTGATTGGCTGCAAGATTTCTTATGGGTTTTTGGGTCCCATTCACAAAACTCTACAGCCTATCAGAGTGTGGAAATTTCCCTGCCAGCCAATCACCGATTTGCCAGTATTGTAAAGCCGGGAAGGTAACTTTTCTCATTCTGCAAAGGGGCATGCGCCAACCTGGCACCTCTGCCTCTTTGCATACTGAGCCCACTCGCTGTCCAGACTCCACAGAGTCTGGGCTCTAGCAAATGGTGGCCGGATATCCCTGTGTTAGCCCAGGATGCGGGTACTCAAGTAGAACTGCAGTACCCCTCCTGTTCTAACAACTTGGTGTAACGGGTTTTCTGACCTGGCCTGACCCACCCAATCTAATATTGGCCCCTGTGGTCTAACCAGTCCCCATTACAGTGTGATGTCTGGTGGTGCACCTGTTGGCAACAGGACTCCTGAGTCTCCCGCATGATGGTGTGTGGGGATTTGCCAACCCAGACAGGCAGCTGAGGTAGTGTGCTGAGTCCTACCTATATCCATTGCAGCGCCTCCACCTCATCAGGATCCCTGCGTCTGCATGGGGATGGTCCTGCTGAGGAACTCCTCTGTGGTGCCTTCCTCTGCAGAGTAATCCCAGACTCACACACAAAGGTATCTTTTATCAGATGCATCTTTATTGTACGGTGGGCCAACTGCCCCTCACAGTGGGTGTACTTAGCCTCTCATCTTCACCGCACTTCCCTTTGAAAGGGGTCCTTTACCCAAATTGGTGGATTCCCTATCTCCCCTTAGGGAGATAGTCCCTGTGCCAGGTCCCTGGTCACAGTCTTATAAGCTGTCTCCTCCCAAGCCTGCACCCAGACTTGCTCCTTGTCTCATAGTCTCTTACATAACCTTCCAACAGCTTCTGAACTCCTCCTCTAACAACTAACTTTTGAACAGTGCTGTGCCTTATGTATCCTCTGGGGGCTGACACAACTCTGACATCACTAACCATGGAGTCAGAGCCTGTGACCACTCCCATCCATACATAGGGCACCTCACCAGGGTGTGAGGGCAAACCTCCATAATTACTGCTGGCATGCCCATAACTTACCAGGCCTTACTGTCAGCAGGAGAGATGACTGCAGCCATTTTACAGCATGGTTACATTCTCCCCCTGGTTAATCCCACCGTTCCCGGCTGGGACCTAAATTTGAAGTACCTTTCTTCAGGAAGCACTGTAAAATGAATGACACACATAATTAGTCACAACATTACAGTACATATCTTCATCATACATAATAACAGATACATCCTAACATAGATGTATAACAACCAGGATTACTCCCTTTGGAGTATCCATTAGTGGTACTACCATACCCTCTTAAGGTGGTCTACGCACAGCATGGTCCACTGGGTTTAGAGCAGCAATGCTGTAACACTCTGATGACATACTGGACACCCACAAACAGCCCATAACTCTGTCATGGATGCTAGTGGACTTAGAGGATCGGGCCCATACATTTCCCTAAGGCATCTCCTGGAGATGTAGACTATCCCCTCTTGACTGCACCACTTCTTGTCTAACCCGCCAGGATCCCAATCCTCTAGAGAGCTATCAGTATCCCAATCTTCTATGGAACTATCAGAATCCCAATTTTCTATGGAACTATCAGAATCCCAATTTTCTTCCCCCTCATCAGTACTATATCCCCTATCCTCATCAGTGGAACCCATCTCAAACTCAATTTCTCCCTCCCTTGGATGGTAAAAATAAAGTAACAGCTTTTGGTGATCCCTGGCAATTCTTGCCGACACTGGAGGTACATAGGGTGTTCCCCGGGCAATAGGCACAACACGAGCAACTTTACCCAAATCCCCAGACATCCCACTGGTATGAGTGTGCATACCATAACTATTGACTTCCCCGTTAGCCACAGGTTTGATTACAGTAGGAGTCACCCCAGGAGACTTCACATAGGTTAACACTTCCCTCCCCGATCCCTCATCGGAGGTAAAGCAATCACCCCAGTCCAGGTTCTCCCCAGTCCACTCATCAGCGCTGCTCCGTGACTCCCAAGAGGTCCTTGATGAAAGAGGCCTAGACCACCTCTCTTGTTTGGAGCTATCCTGAGACTTTACTACGGACACACTAGGTACCCATCGGGACTCTGATACTTTCCCCAACTGCCCTCCACCCCTCGACCCACCATCAGAGGCATAGCTGTTCAGTCTCTCCCCAGTCCGTTCCTCACCGATTCCCTGGGACCCTTCCGACACTCCCAAACTGGATGTGGACCCACAGGAAAAGGTGACTGGGACAGGGGCTTTATCTAGGGCATGAGTTTGGGCGTAGGGACGGGCAAATGGTATCCGCGGGGTTCCGACCCGCTCTCTACCCTTGGATTGTCCCGGATCACTGCGAGGACTCACCGCTGGCTGAGCCTCACCCTTCTCAGCTCTCCTCGCAGCCTGCCAGCTCTTTGTTGTCACAGGTGATCGGAAGCACTGCCCGATCGCCAAGGCATTATGGTTCTCTCTCTGGTCGTTCCGCTACCTCTGCCGGAAGTGACGTCATCACTGGAACCGGATACTCCGCCATCTTGCGATGGATCCCCATGCGGGATCTCTTCCTCCACAACGACATCCGCCGCCGGAAGTGATGGTTCTGCTCTCCGCTCTGCTTGGGCCTGGGCTAGGCCTTCCTCCGCCGTTGCCACCACCGGCGCCTGGGGAGGGTAAGGATGTATCTCACCGCTCCGTCGGCTCGGGATGGAATCTTCTCCTCCTTCCGCGCTGTAAGTCACCACGGCCGTGGGACTCCGCCGCTCCGGTTGTCTCCGCACAGGCGATCTCGGCACCTCGAGACTCCGCTCTGCTGCGACACAGGTAAGTGCTGGTTCTTTTTCAGCACAGCTGTAGTGGTCCGCCGGTAGGCGCATCACCACCGTCGTTAGGTTCGCTTTTTCCTCTTTCGAGGAAGCAGACTCCGACGCTAGTAGTGGCACTTCCGCAGGGGACCGACGGTGAGGTTCCGGGTTCTCACCGCGGTTGTAGACCCCTTTCTCTCTAGGCTCCGTTGCGATCATTAGGAGCGATCCCCATTCTCCGGGATCAACTGGTTCGGTGCAGGCCAAACGCGGGGCTTCAGCCGTCAGCATGGCTGTGTCCGCCCCCGCATTGACTACCAGGGAGCATCCTGGCAATGAATAGGGATATACCCCAATGTCCATCTCGCTCTTTGTAGTGCTGGTTACGGGAGACACTTCGCACAATGGTCTCTCCTGTTCACCAGCTCCTTGCAACTGTGGGCCAGGAAGCTCACGCCCAGCTCCTCCCTCAGACAACTCGGGTCTTGCCTGGCAGAGATAGAGACCCCTCCCCCTGGTGAATATTTGGGGAGGGTCCCACAAGTTAATTGGATGCCCCGGCACAGGGGCTAAACTTTTCACAGTCCTGGGGGGCACGGCCTCCGATTTCGCGCCACTACACCCTGAGCGTAACTCCTTATTTGGCGCCAATCCCGGCCAATTTCTTGCAGCCACTTTGCTTGCAAAATCCTTGTCTTCTTCTCCGCAGGCAGCACTGTTTGCAGGAACTAGTTTCTGTAACAGCACCGCCGGCTCACCAGCTCCTTGCTCCGCTGGATTCATGCCCACGGGGCATAATTGGAAACCACTCCCCCTGGTTGAGATTAGGGGGAGGTCCCATAGATTTATCGGGTGACCCAGCACTGGGGCTTAATTAGTCATTGTCCATGAGGGCGCGGCTGCAGCTTTCGCACCATACCCCCCATCAGGGCGGGGTTTTCCTGTTGACACCACTCCTGGCCAACTCTCTGCAACTTTTGCAAATGCAATTTTCTCCTCAGCAAGCCCACGCGGTCTCCCAGGGAAGCGGGAGCCGCCATCTTGGTTAGCATTATGTATAGCGCTCACCGGCTGGCAAGCAGATCCTTCTTTTTCACCACACATTACAACAATGTCTTCAACACTGTCCTCCAGGGTAGTACCCTGCGGTCCTAAGCAGGACCAAAACGGTGCGACTACAGCCTTAGCACCACTCCACAGCAGGCTCGTGAAAGTCATTTACTCCGCTTGCTCTTCACCCGCACACACGCCATGTGCGCTCTCCCCATCAGCCTCCGGCCGCCATTTTGGACTATCCGCTCGGCGCGGATCCTCCATTCTTGCGGTCGCCATTCTCTCGTAGTGGTTATGGTTATTGTACATGGGGCTCCTCTCTGCGGGGCAGCCACCACACCGGTACAATAAAGATTGCCCTGATGCACCACCTTGTGTACCTAAAGTAGGCTGGACTCATGTTGCACTACCTCAGGCTAGGCTCACTCTCTCAGTGTCTGCTGTATCTCCTTCCTCCCAGTCTGTGCTCCCTACGCTGAGTGGTCTGGAATGGGCTAGAGTACTCTGGCTCTTCCATGCAATACTTGGGCGTCTACCTTTCTTGGTCAGCCTAGCACAGACCCTCTCCAGGATTCCTGACCATGTTAACAGGCTATCCCTTTAGGCATCCTACCAACTAGCACTGCCTCAAGGTGACTAGGACAGCTATAGCCCGGCTCCAAACCCCCAACTCCTTTCAGGCCCCTAGGTCGTCCCTGCGAACTGACAAACTCCATCAGCGCCCTGACTACCCCTAGGTCCGTCCCAACGCAGCACAAAGTGGCAGCAGACACTTCTCCCGGTTTCCCAGTGTGCCTAGCAAAAGCCTGTCCTGTTGACAGGTCTACTTGTCTCAGCAGAGCCTCCAAATGTAACGGTTTTTCTGACCTGGCCTGACCCACCCAATCTAATATTGGCCCCTGTGGTCTAACCAGTCCCCATTACAGTGTGATGTCTGGTGGTGCACCTGTTGGCAACAGGACTCCTGAGTCTCCCTCATGATGGTGTGTGGGGATTTGCCAACCCAGACAGGCAGCTGAGGTAGTGTGCTGAGTCCTACCTATATCCAGTGCAGCGCCTCCACCTCATCAGGATCCCTGCGTTCGCATGGGGATGGTCCTGGTGAGGAACTCCTCTGTGGTGCCTTCCTCTGCAGAGTAATCCCAGACTCACACACGAGGGTATCTTTTATCAGATGCATCTTTATTGTACGGTGGGCCAACTGCCCCTCACAGTGGGTGTACTTAGCCTCTCATCTTCACCGCGCTTCCCTTTGAAAGGTGTCCTTTACCCAAATTGGTGGATTCCCTATCTCCCCTTAGGGAGATAGTCCCTGTGTCAGGTCCCTGGTCACAGCCTTATAAGCTGTCTCCTCTCAAGCCTGCACTCAGACTTGCTCCTTGTCTCATAGTCTCTTACATAACCTTCCAACAGCTTCTGAACTCCTCCTCTAACAACTAACTTTTGAACAGTGCTGTGCCTTATGTATCCTCTGGGGGCTGACACAACTTTTACATCACTAACCATGGAGTCAGAGCCTGTGACCACTCCCATCCATACATAGGGCACCTCACCAGGGTGTGAGGGCAAACCTCCATAATTACTGCTGGCATGCCCATAACTTACCAGGCCTTACTGTCAGCAGGAGAGATGACTGCAGCCATTTTACAGCATGGTTACATTGGCATTCCTGAGGCTTTCAAGTCCGGACTCGACATAGGCCCATAGGCACTAAGCTTGGTAGCCATCTAGTCTCTTGGAATCCATGACTTGGAAATCCCACAGTTCATTTACAGGTTATCAGCATATATACCTATTATATATAACTCTTTAATAAAATATACTGGGTCCTGTCTTTTGTGTGGTAAAGATGTAAAAGTCCCTATTCTGGTGTCAGGGATGGAGTGAGGGTATAAATTGCCTACACTCACTAGCCTCATACTTGGCACACTTTAGAAAAATAACTTTTAAAACTTTTACACACACAAAACCACTCTCAGCTTTATCACATAGCTGGAGCACCCCCTGAACCCCTATACCAGGTTTCAGAGTACCTGGGCATGTATCTGGGCACTTCTCTTTCTACTAGGGACCCCTCTGTATACTAGGGACCCTATGTATGATTGCAGGTATACATTAACCCCGTCATGCCCGTTCACCTTGTCTGGAAGCTGCTGCATCAGGAATCCTGGCGGTGAGTCGTAAGAACATTTTCAGGGTCAGAGTTTGCCCGGAGCAATGTGCTCGGCTGTATCCAAGAATCTCACTCGATTCCCGGATCCAACTCGTGGGGTATCCCAGAACTCCGGAACCCCGATACATAGTCACATTCTGTAAAGATTTTCTGCAGCAAACCCCACCCTGAAACTTACAGCGTAGAAATCTCCCGGTCTCAGCACCCCAGGAAAGGCAAAACACACATAATTCTTTATTGTAGCATAATTTGCACACAGTCAAAGTAATGCATATCGGATATCTGGGTCCAAGAGCTGACACACTAGGACCTCAACAAATGGATCAGGGGTAACCAAGCGGCTGAAACTTTATTATTGACTACAGTAGCAGAAGAGCTTTTAGCACCGTCTTTCTTTTATGTGGTATAGTAAGTAGCTCATGTCAGTAAGTCTATGTAGACTAAGTATAGCAGAGAGGTGATTGTTATAAAGTGTCAGTGCCGTCAAATCCCAAATTAAATTACATATTATTCTATTATAAAGGAAATTTACTCTTGATTTTTCTCTATCACATACTTCCCTAATATTCACTTCACTGTCAGATCCTGTACCTGTCATATACTGTATCTCAGAGAAATATGGGTGATTTTAAAAAAATGGATACTATTTTACTTTATATTTTATAACAAAATGTTTACATCATATACCGTTTCCATATAAGCAGCTACAACATTAAGTATATGTCTATCTCCATATCTAACAACTGTTTTACCAAACATTAAATTAAACAAAATTAAATAATACATAGACACGTACAGAAGCAGAAGCAGTGTTCATTTTGCTGTCAGTAAATGAAACAATTTCCATTATATAACATTGTGAATAATTATCCTATCAATTCCTATATTAACCCCTTCCCACACATTCTTTTTAGGAAAAAATAATCTGTTGAAAAACTTTATTGCAGCGGCTGCTTGCAAGAGTAACATTCACATAAACATCAAGACATGCGTCTGATCTAACATAAATGAACTGAAATATAGGCTCTAAGTAATCACTTATACCAGAAGAAGGGGCGGGCATACATAATATCACACTGTCAGCACTTATTACTTCATTGGACATCATACTTTTCTTTATCTTGTTTTTCTCGCAGTTACTTGGTTACACAAACTCATGTGTTAAGCTACCTCATCTTTCTCAAGGCCGACAGCCGGTACATCTCTCTCTCTCTGACTCTACATGGGGTGTTTAATAGATAAGACAAGGGGCCCAGCTAAAGAAAGAAATTACAGTTTCAGCATTAAAGAAAGTTCGAAGGGGTAAAACTTATTCTGCACACACATGCACACACACACACACACACACACACACACACACACACACACACACACACACACACACACACACACACACACACACACACACACACACACACACACACATAATTTCACGTAACCCATATTGCAATGAAACACAAAGCATGACTCTTCTTATAGCTATGGAAAACAAAACCCTGCTTTTTATAAAGCGCCTTGAGGGCGCGAAACGGGTCAGAGGACTCAGTATTTTTATCCTTTTAGGCTATTATGCCCTAATAAATAGATTTTGTACTTATTTTTGCCTCCAGCCTATTTTCAAAACTAGCAGTGCTCACTCCTTTTTTTCTACAAACCCCTGGTTATAGCTATACATAGAAATAATGTGAAAATATTATTCTTCCTAACTTGTATATTCACCCCTTCTACTTTATCATGTGTTTTAATAGACACCACCTTGATCCCTCAAACACCTTTATTACCTAATCTTTTTGCATTGTCGAAAGAAGTTCAAATCATTCTCCCATGTGTTATAGAACTTTGTAACTCTTTCCGCTAGATCTTTTATTGCATCTCTGCTATCATGTAACATAATCCACATTCATTCTGATTTGAGTTCTGTTATGTTAATCGCATTCGGTGTTAACCAATTCCTGAATATAAGATATTTTTGCCACGATCACTGTCACTATCGCTAATTTAGGGAATGATTGCCTATTCACGTTATCTTTATGTTTTTCAAAAATTCCCAAATAATAACACAAGATAAGATTTTTCAAAAGTACCCATGAGAGTTTTATTCACAAACGGAACATCCTTATTCCAGAATTTTGAGAGTTGAGCACACACCCAAAAGCCGTGTTTTAAATTCGCTTTCCCTTGTTTGCATTTTACACGTATTCCTTTTTTTTTTTTTTAAAGGGGCTCGTACCCCTTTCCCCACGACAGGGACCATTAATGCATTTGCCATGCAATGAAGGGCTGGCCCTTATGCCAATGAAAGGGTTAAATATGGACACAATTGTTTGGGACCTGTGAGAAAGCATCATATGATGTGAAACGTGTGTCGGTCACCGTCCTGACGTCATTACGTCAGTAGCATGTGATACCGAGGGGTACTAATATTCTACCAGCTCCTCCGCTCAGCTTTGCTCCCGATGGAGAATAATAAACAAAGTATCGAATGCTTAAATACTTGTGCAATACCTAACAGCCTACTATATACTAAAATAGCAGCACAGGGCAAATGTATCTTCGTTTAATTAACAATTCAAAACCTTACTCAGCTAATAAAGGACTACCATCTAGTAATATACTAACCAGACTACATAAGTACAAACATTATATAGCTATATGAAGTAACAGTTGCAATAGTAATGATACACAGTTACTTGGTGATATAATGTAAACACATCTCTAGCAATTGCTGAATAATTTTCTATACTCTAACTAAGCCCTCCAGATACTTTATTGTAAATAAAAACCCTACATTAACCCTACTGTATATCCAGGGGATCAAATTATAGCATAAAGTGCTAAATATCTATTTAAAAGCTATAGAGTCAAACATATCATATAATACACACACACTGGACTATAAATGCTTAAATATTACTGATTAAGCTAATACTTGAATATAGTCCAATATAGATTTACAACATAGATAATTGTAAATATATATATATACATCCTATGTACACTGACTCAAATAGTGATAGTATATTATTACCATCACTGCTCTCATCTGTACATTTAATTAGATATTAGACTACTGTATCTTGAGGATAAAAGCCTGAGTCCAAACAGCTCAGATAGTTATATGCACAATATACCAACGTCTATAAATAAAGAGATATTACAATTTCAATTTTCCTCGGTTCAATCACATTTTTATTTGTGCAATTCACTGTATATACCATTATCACCTACATGTTTGTGTCTTATTAAATATTCTGGATTATATTTTAAAATATATCTACTAATGTATAACAAAAAAGAGACAGAAATAAGCGCAGACTTGACAGACACCATAAGTTACAGCAATCAAAGAACAAGACCAAAGTTACCATCTCCCGAAGCATTCTCAGGTAGTCCTGCAGTGAGACCCAGTAACAGAACCCGCATCACCTTCATGACAACAGTACTGTGGGAAGCCTGGATCACGGGGAGGTTCTGAAGCCTGTTTAATGTCTCTATCAAGCAGTCCCACATGCCCTGGCCTTTTATAGCCCAACCCAAGTGCCTGCCCCTAATATAATAACCAGCCGCCCTGCTAATAACATTCACTTATTTACCATATCATTTGTATCGATTGCCAGCCATAATATTTGCACAATATTAGGATATCTCGTCTTCTAGTTAAGGGTTGTTTTTTCCTATTAGATAAGTGGAGCAGTGACGTTAAGGAGCAGAGGTATATGTGTAAGTGTTAGTCAAGGTCACACACACACACACATATATATTATATAATATAATCTGGAAAATAAACGCAAAAAACAATCAAGAACATAGGTAACAAAATGTAATATATACTAACAACATTAACATATATAGAGTTTGCACTCACACTCTGTTTCCTACATGCATAGCTGGGGGTCCGCGGGGTGTCAGTCTCTGGCTCCAGCCGGTGTTTGCCTCAGTGTTCATTTTGACGCGTCCGTCTCAGGGAGCCACTGATGGTACCTGACCGACCTGTTTGGCGTGTTAGATCACCGCTATAACCCGGATCCAAAATGGTGCCCAACGCGTTTCTCCGTTTCTGTGATGGCTTCATCAGTGGTAAACGAGAGGCGTGTCCAAACCAGTATAAGAACCTCTCGTTGACATGGATACCAATATAAAGAAGACACAGGGGCTTTTTCAAGTAGCCTTCATAAAAGAAATCGCTGGGCCGGTTAGTCCACCAGTTTTTTAGCGTTGCTATTACAGTTTTCAGAAAGCCACGAATACCTGTGATAGCAAAATGCCCAAAACTGGCGAGGAGTCAGCAACGTGATTTTGACCTCTCTCTAAAGGGCTCACTTGACCATCTGCAGTGATCTTGCCCAGCTGTATAGAAAGCTGCATAGAGAGAGCCGGCTCTGCCTGGGCACATCTCACCAGTGATTGCAGGGTTTTAATAAAATTGTTAATACTGGTGTACATGAGCAGGGGGTCTCCAGAGCAGAACCGCATTGATTTCAGGTCCGGGGACCCCCTGCTTCCCGAGATACAGGCCCCTTTATGGCGTGCTGGTATCTCCTATGCATTTAAATGTCTTGTGTCACGTGACCGTGGGAATAAAATGCATGGGGATAACGGCACCCCATAACGGGGCCTGTATCTCAGGAAGTAGGGGTCCCCGGACCTGAAATCAACGCGGTTCTGCTCCAGAGACCACCTGCTCACGTTCACTAGTATTACATTTTTTATTAAAACAGCTTCATTACCTAAGCGGCTATCCACTAAGGCAATGAAGGGGATCAACCTCAATAGCCATTTTATTTGGGGTAGAGGGGGTGGATGAAGGAGGTAGTAGCCCCAGGGTGGGTGGTTAGGCCTGTCTGGAATGTTGCAGGAAGAGTTAACCCCTTCACTACAATAGCGGTGGGAACCACTATGGTAATGAAAGGGTTAACCACTCCCTCTACAACCCCCCCCCGGTAGGTCTAAAGAAACACCCTTGAGGCAACTACCCACTTCACCCAATCTCTCTACCCCCAAGAAACAAAAATAAACACAACAGCCTTCCTACAACCTCCTCTACCCCCAACACCCTCGCTACCAACATATACAGTACATACAGTAATGGGCAAAATTATTATTATCTAGATATGGATCATAGTGCATTTGCCAATTCTAAAATCAAACATTTGCCAGCCAGCAGAAATAAAGTAAATAAAACTTTATACTAATCCCTGCCATCAAGAAGGGCATCCTCGTCAGCATACTCCAGGTCCATATCCTTCATTGCCCGCAAGAGTGCATGAAAAAATACAATCTAATGGCGCCTAACCCCTTAATCACCTTAGCGATTAATAACCGCTATAGTAATTAATGACTTCCCATTGATTAGCACAGTGGTACATCATACCCATATAATATGGGCATAATAAGCCACTATAGCAGTCAATGGCCAACCTATATAAAAAAATCACGCAGCTGAAAAATACACAGCAATTAAAGAAATACACAAGCACCTAAACACCACAACAATAAGAGAACTACAAAGCCTCAACTACACATAAATACATTTATTCTTACACCAAAACTGGAAAAGAATATAAATTACGTTATACCAAAATAATAGAATACAATGAAAGAAACACCTAACTAACAAAACAAATCAAGAAATAAAACCGCAAGCCAATTCACAAATGTACTAAAAACAAGACATCCAAATTCTAAACAATTTAATATATATATATATATAATTATATATATATATATATATATATATATATATATAATAAAATATAATAATATATATATGTATATAAACAATTTAATATATATAAACAGTGCTTGACAAATCACCCAAAAATCACCACCTAGCCTCGCCTCAGCCCATCCCCAGCCCCGCTTAAAAAAAATACATTTATACTTTACTACAATTAGTCCTTGTTACATAGTTACGTGTGTGTGTGTGTGTATAAATGTTGGATCTAGAAAAAAAAGCCACATGTGCATGACTAGTTTCCTGAACCTCTTAACCATTGTCTGGACCCCCCTCTTCACAATATCTAAAGCAGCAATCCTGGGATCTTACCTGATCCGAAGTCCCTCAATGTCCAGGTACCCTCATTCCCGCAATGTTATATGTTAGAGGGGAGGTGTTCCCTACCTGTCTTCTGGGTTAGGGGGGATTCCAATGTCTACTGTGTGAAGCTTGAGTCAGATTTGGAAGAAAGCAGTATAGGTTATTTATTTCGGTGTAGGTATAGAGCAGTTAAGATATATATATATAGTTTAAATAAGATATCCAGATCCAGAGTGTGAAACAGAGTGTGGGAGAGATAGAGAGACAGAGAGAGTGGGTGAGAGTGAAAGAGACAGACAGGCACAGGGTGACAGGGTGAGAGAAAGGTGACAGAGAGAGAGAGAGGGTGACAGAGAGAGAGAGAGAGAGACAGAGAAAGAGAGACAGTGACAGGGTGAGGTTGGGTGACTTTGACCCTGACTGGGTGGGTGACTGGGTGGGTAGGTGACTGACTGTGGATGGGTGTCTGTATACACACATACACTCACACACAACAAGAAACTGAGCTGCTCGGGGGTGAGGAAGCGCTCCAAAGCCCACAAGACTAAGCGTAACCAGAGCTGGGACATCGGAGAGCCATGGGGGACATCGGAGGGGCATGGGGGGGCATCGGTGAGGCATGTGGGGACATCGGAGAGGCATGTGGGGGCAACGGAGAGGCAAAGGGGGGGCATCAGAGAGGCATGGGGGGGCATCAGAGAGGCATGTGGGGGCATGGGAGAGGCATAGGAGGGGGCATGGGAAAGTAATTACTTGTTCACGCAGGATCACAATTGAAAAGGAAGGCTGCTTCCATGCGTGGGCTCATATAGAGCCTGAATGCGGGGCAATTTATTTTTTTAACATTTTCAGCGTGCCAAGTTGCGTCACACCAATTAGATAGGAGGATTTGTTTGTTTGTTTGTTTTCAGCGCGAGCAGGGGAAATTAAACCGAACCACGTGCACTGCTTGGGCCATTCGCCTGCGGGCAAAATCCGGTCACGCCTGGTGATCGGGCAACCGGATTTGTCAAACACTGTGTGTGTGTTTATATATATATAATATATATGTGTGTGACCTCGACTAACACTTACACATATACCTCTGCACCTTAACGTCACTGCTCCACTTATCTAATAGGAAAAAACAACCCTTAACTAGAAGAAGAGATATCCTAATATTGTGCAAATATTTTGGATGGCAATCAATACAAATGATATGGTAAATAAGTGAATGTTATTAGCAGGGCTGCTGGTTATTATATTAGGGGCAGGCACTTGGGTTGGGCTATAAAAGCCTCAGGAATGTGGGACTGCTTGATAGAGATATTAAACAGACTTCAGAACATCTTCGAGATCCAGACTTCCCACAGTACTGTTGTCATGAAGGTGATGCTGGTTCTGTTACTGGGTCTCACTGCAGCACTACCTGAGAATGCTTCGGGAGATGGTAACTTTGGTCTTGTTCTGTGATTGCTGTAACTTATGGTGTCTGTCACTTCTGCGCTTATCTCTGTCTCTTTATCGTTATATGCTGCTCTAGCTGCACCTGAGGCTCTTACACCAAGAGGTTTCTTACATATCTAACAACTGATAAATAGGAAAAGAACATAGATCTCTCTATACTGCACTCTCTCATACACTAGATTTGTAATGATAGATTTATTAATATATAACCTTTATTAGGTATATTTTTAAAATATAATCAGAATATTTAATAAGACACAAACATGTAGGTGATAATGTTATATACAGTGAATTGCACAAATAAAAATGTGATTGAACCGAGGAAAATAATGAAATTGTAATATCTCTTTATTTATAGACGTTGGTATATTGTGCATATAGCTATCTGAGCTGTTTGGACTCAGGCTGTTATCCTGAAGATAATCTAATATCTAATAAAATGTACAGATGAGAGCAGTGATGGTAATAATCTACTATCATATATTTGTGTCAGTGTACATAGTGTGTATATATTTACAACATTCTATGTTGGACTATATTCAGTTATTAGATTAATCAGTAATATTTAAGCATTTATAGTCCACTCTGTGTGTATTATATGATATGTTTGACTCTATAGCTTTTAAATAAATATTTAGCAGTTTAGGCTTTAATTTGATCCCCTGGATATAGGGTTAATGTAGAGCTTAAATTTACAATACAGTATCTGGAGGGCTCAGTTAGAGTATAGAAAATTATTCAGCAATTGCTAGAGATGTGTTTACATTATATCACCAAGTAACTGTGTATCATTGCAATTGCAACTGTTACTTCATATACTGTAGCTATGCTTTGTTTGTTCTTACGTAGTCTGGTTAGTATGTTACTAGATGGTAGTCCTCTATTAGCAGATTCTGGCCTTGAATAGTTAATAAAACGAAGATACATAAGCCCTGCGCTGCTATTTTAGTATATTGTAGGCTATTAGGTATTGCACAAGTATTTAAGAATTTGATACTTTGGCTTTACTCCTGACGGAGAATAAGAAGCAATCAGAGGATCTAGTAGAATGTTAGTACGCCTCAGTATCACATGCTACTAACATAATGACTTCTGGACAGTGACCGACGCACGTTTTGCAACATGACGCTTTCTCACAGGGAAACTGGGAATTTCATGTAGCAGTAGGGCTGTCAACAGCAGGGACAGATGGGGCTACTGACCCAGGGCCCAGTGACCCGGCCTACTTAGCCGGGCTCCCTGCAAGCTACATTAACATGTGCTAGATCTCCAGTGGTGTCTCTCAAAGTGGGCCTGCTGTAGGCAGGTTGATCTGACAGAACACCATCTGACGGGCACCTCTGTGAGCCCCTCTGGCAGGCCTCCAGCAGGGCCCCTCCATCTGCAAAGTTGCAGGTAAGCACACTCGCCCCAACTATCGTGGCCCTCGCTGACGTCAGGACGTTTATTGACGCATGTTTCACGTCATATGACGCTTTCTCATAGGTCCCTAACAATTGTATCCATATTTAACCCTTTCACTGCCATAAGGGCCAGCAGCTCATTGCGTAGCAAATGCATTTCTGGCCCCTGTTGCGGTGAAAGGGGTACGAGCCCCTTTAAAAACAAAATACAATTTCTCCATTGGCAGAGAGCTCACATAACTCAAAAGGAAGAAGTGTAAAATGCAAACAAGGGAAAGCGGATTTAAAACACGGCTTTTGGGTGTGTGTTCAATTTTCACAATTCTGGAATAAGGATGTTCTGTTTGTGAATAAAACTCTTGAGGGTAGATTTGAAAAATCTTATCTTGTGTTATTATTTGGGAATTTTGAAGAAAAAAAAAGATAAAGTGAGTAAGCAATCATTCCCTAAATTAGCGATAGTGACAGTGACCGTGGCAAAAAATATCTTATATGAAGGAATTGGTTAACACCGTATGTGCCTAACATAACAGAACTCAAATCGGAATGAATGTGGATTATGTGATATGATTGCAGAGATGCAATAAAAGATCTAGAGAAAGGAGTTACAAAGTTCTATAATAAACTAGCTGATATACCCGGCGTTGCCCGGGATGTAATTTTCCTGCTCCCCCTCTGTCCCCGCTCCCCCCTCTCTCTCCGCTCCCCCTGTTTCTCTCCGCTCCCCCCCTCTCACTGTCCCCATTCACCTCTCACTCTCATCCCCCTCCCCCCTCCCCCCCCCCTCTCTCGTTCTCCCCCATACACAGCAATCCGGACCCCCCCCTGCACATGAATGCGGCCCCCCTCCCTTCACAGCTCCGGTCCCCACCCCGTTCACAAGTCCGTCCACCCCCGTTCACAGCTCCATTCCCCCCCCAATTCACAGCTTCATTCCCCCCCCCCCAATTCACAGCTCCGTTCCCTAGTTCACCCAGTTCACTTGACTGAGTACAGCACCAATACCGAAGTCGGAGGCATCGGTCTTCACCAAAAGTCTTTTTGAATAGTCAGGGGCTGCAAGGATAAATGCACTGGCTGGCGCTGTCTTGAGTGCCTGAAATGCTGTTTCACAGGCAGTAGACCAGGCTACCCGAACTGGGAGTCGCTTCTGTGTCAGATCTGTCAAGGGTTTAGCCACGGCGCTGTACTGTAGGACATACTTACTATAATAGCCAGCGGTGCCTAAAAAAATCATAACCTGCTTCTTAGTCTTGGGGACAGGCCACTGCACTATAGCCTCAACCTTAGCTGGTTCAGACTTGTGATGCCCTCTGCCCACCCTGTGCCCTAGGTACAGAACCTCTGCCAAACCCACTAAACACTTGGTGGGTTTCAATGTGAGCCCTGCCTCCCTAATTCTGTTCTGCACCACTACTACATGAACTAGGTGGCTGTCCCACGTCCCGCTAAACACTGCTATGTCATCCAGGCATGCCCCTGTGAAACCCTGCATCCCTTCCAGTAACCTATTGACCAGGTGTTAGAAGGTAGCCGGGGCATTCTTCATCCCAAATGGCATCACTAAACTAAAAATTCATAAAGGCCCCTTGGAGAAAGGAATGCTGACTTCTCCCTAGCCTCTTGGGTCAGCGGGATCTGCCAATACCCCTTGCTCAGATCCATGGTTGTCAGATACTTTGCCCCGCGAGCTCATCTAACAGCTCATCCATGCAGGGCATGAGATAAGCATCTGGCACCGTCCTTGCATTGAGCTGTCGGTAGTCCACAGAGAAGCGGGTGGTCCCGTCCTTAGGCACTAGGACTACCGGGCAAGCCCAAGGGCTCTGGGACAGTACAATTACCCCTAGGGCCAGCATCTCCTCTACCTCCCTCTCTATACTGCCCTTCACCTCTGATGATACACTATAGGCATGCTTATGCAGAGGTCTCAGCTCACCTGTGAGCACTGGGTGGTTTGTGATATGTGTTCTGCCCAGCTTGTCCGTGTACAGAACCCTATACATAGCTCTCACCTGTACACTCTGCCGCTCACTGAGCTCGGATCCTATCTCAACCTGCACTAGATGAGGTCAGGCAAAGCATTGCTCGCCGGGTCCCCCATCGGTGGGCTACAGATAGCCAGCACTGATGCCACACTCGGGGCAAAATACTCTTTCAGCATGTTTATATGATGTCCTAGTTTTTCCTGTCTCACCATCTAGCTGCACAACATAGTTGTACTCATTCATCTTTCTGAAAACCGTGTACGGTCTAGACCAGGCAGCCATTCATTTGTTCTGCTGAGTGGACTTTAGAACAAGCACTTGCTGTCCTGGGATGAATGATCTGCTACGGGCATTTTGGTCATACCAAGCTTTCTGCTTGGTCTGAGCCTCCTTGAGATCAGCATGTGCCAATCCCATAAGCATTTCTAGCCGGTCTCCGAGATCTACTACAAACTGAAGCACAGAAGCATCAGTATTAGTAGTCTCCCCTTCCTATCCCTCACGGAAAAGTTCCAGAGGTTCCCGTACCCTGCAACCATACAGCAGCTCAAAGGGAGAGAACCCGGTGGATTCTTGCGTTACTTCTCGGTATGCAAAGTGCAAGTGCTGTAGAGGAATCTCCCAGTCCTTCCCTTCAACCTCTATAAAAGCTCGCAGCATCTGCTTCAGGGTACCATTGAGCCTATCACATAATCAGTTTGTCTGGAGATAAGGGGTCGTGCGCAGGTGCTTCACCCTGCACGCATCTCAGAGACACTGTAACAATTCACTCATGAATTGTGACCCTTGATCGGTTAGAATCTCACTAGGGAATCCTACTCTAATAAAAATCACTAACAATGCTTTTTGCTACTGCCCTAGCACCGATGGTGGCAAGTGCTACACCGCCCACCAATAATCTATTATATCCTCTGTTTCTAATAGAAACTGGGTGCGGTCCATGTATGGTACATAACCCCGAAACCTAGGGTGCCACCAGCGCAATGACTTTGCTGGTGCTAAAGATGACCCTGTGCGTGAGGAGAACCATGAACACTTACAATGTACAGACATTGCCCGCTGACTTCCCCCAGAAGTAACACTTTCAGCGGTATCATCTCCCACATCATCAATACATTTGTCATCTAATAACATGGTATTCCCCCAAGACCAGTCTTTCCAATCTGCAGACGGAATAATAGTCTTAGAGGCCAGCAGGCTCCTCTTTTAAGAGTAATATTCCCTGGCGGTGCGGTCAGCTTCTCCAGGTGGATCACCACCTTGAATACCACAAAGAAAGTGGTGAGATTGTTTATTAATAGTGAATTACGCGTCTGCACTAAGATCAAATGTGGGGTAACTGCACGGACATTGAATTGCGTTTATAGCTAAGTAGACTTTTGAGTAAGACACACCGGCAACAAATTAACTCTTTGCCGTACAGCTGGAAAGATATCCCGTGTTTGAATCGCTATAGGCTTAAGTGCATTTCTGTATTGATTTGATTTACTTACCTGATAATATATTGTCTATGCTTACTCACGGAGTAAGTTTAATTAATGGTTTTATATGCACATATTGTACCGAATAAGGTCTGCAGGAATAATAGAAGATACCACTATTCTAATGTTTTTAGAGTATCCAATATTTCAAACAATCCTGGAGGAGCATATATGGGATAAGAAGGAAGAGAGAATACACAAATTTAAGTGCAGATGTATAAAATGCAACAATCTGGCTTATGCTGTAATCTTGGCTCGAGTGTTCAGCCTACTCACAAGATTCAGATGTATATTGAGCAGTTTGCAATTTGGGCTGCTACCCATATGAAATAAACGCAGTCTGGATCTCCCTCAGGGACACACTCAGCAGTATACGAATATACTGTATATAGGAGAGACAAGAGGACACTACATAGCGCAATCGGTCTGATAATCAATTTTTATGTAAAAAAGATATAAAAGTGCGCACTTACAATGTGCATAATAAAAACAGGCATTTATCACATCATTAGTGAAAAAACGGATGGTCAAAGCGCTCTCACCGCCTCCCCTGGGTCTTCTAAGCCTTCTCTCCGTGTAGTCTGCTGTCAGGGCCTGTCTCTTTGCGCCCGTCCCGGCGTGTGACGTCACAGCTCCTCGGCTTGTGAACTACGGATCCCCTTCTAGTCCAAAAAGATACCACTCAACACGTTTCGCCCAGTCTGCATAGACTGTATCCGGCTTCGTCATCCAAGCAATAGGCTGGCTACCCTGATTTTGCTGTGTTAAGTGTTGAGCGAAGCGAACACAGCGTATACCAGCTTTGATCTATTGGCAGGTGTTATAATTACATTGGAGTTACATTTTATACATGATAAAATGAATTTGAAGAGATTCACCGAGTTAGGGATGTCACATGGACAAATATATTTTTCATAAGACAGAGAAAATACACAATTGATTTGTTCATTGTATTTTGTCCTGGATTTGAAGTTCCAATGATGAAATGTCGGTATAATTATAACAATAGGACTTATGTAACCGACATGAACGTTCTCCCTATTGCTTAGTTACTGTAAGTAACATTATACGGCAGAGCATTCATTGATTGTTATCTGCAACCAATTGACTTACCAGCTGTAGCTTAGAATCCCACCACACATGATTTTAACATTCACTTTGTATATAAGAAGCACACATTTTGATTGAATAAAATTGTATTATTTTGTCATTTCTGAGGAGGTTTTTGACCAAATCAGAAAAATGGCTACCGCTCACCTAAAGTGTCCTATTTTACATATGTGCTGGTAATCAAAGAATAGGGTGCATACAGGAGGGGTATGTACTAGAAAACGGTGAAAGGTCACAGCAGTGGCCTAAAAGATTCCTATTTGCACTCGCTAAACCAGAAATGCTAGGCTGGGAAAGATTCAATCCTTGGAGTGACCTCCATAGCCATACATAAACAATATTAAAATCACATTTATTTAACATATATACAAGAAATCTTAATTATTAAAACGCCACTATGTGGCTCCAGGGGGGCACAGAGAGAAGGGTGAGTCGTCAGTGAGTGCTTATAAACTCATCTGGACAATGAGAAACTCCAATTGAATTCAGGGCAATGTACACATAATATATACTCTTTTTTGAGCTCTCTACAACAGTTCACTCTATGCTAATAGTTCTGCGAGTGCCCTATATACTGTGAATGGAAGTCCACAAGGGTAGAGATTGCTGCTGTATTGGTTATCCCCTATGGGGCTATATAGTACTTGTATGGCGTCACCCTATATAATATGCAAATAACAAAGTATATGCACCCCCAGTTCTGACACTTTGTAGTCATGTATCAGGTGTATGGGGTACCGTAATAGTAGTAGTATGTTATTGCAAGTAGGCTGACTTGGGGCGCGCCGTCCGGTTTCAAAGTTACCAGTCAGGGCGTCACTATACTTAACATGGCGCCGCCACTACTTTATACAAGTGCGTCGCTGTGCCTGGGGGTAGGTGCAGCCATTTGTGGCTATCAATACCAATGCGCAAATGGTCTACCACAGTATTAGGCTTCTTCTTGTCAGTATACAACCTGATGGTCTCTCAGAGCTGTGTGCTCACTCTCGATCTCTCTGTGCTCTCGGATGACGTCACCGGAAGTGCGTCATCATGTACCGACGTACGTTTCACGCTCGTGGGCGCTTCGTCAGGGCAATGGGAGTGACTATTCTAATCTCCTCCCTGCTTTATGTGCTGGAAGGTCGGAGGCGTGTGTCGTCTCTCGTCCAATCCAGTGAATGTATAACTAGGGGGACAGGTGTATCTGGTCTCCATAATGGAGTGTAATAATGGTTGTCCACCTAATGTTTACTCATGTTGCCTTGGCAACTTGTCTGAGTAGAGAATGAGATGCTGTGTGTTCTCATATATTGCAGGAGTGGTTTCACATAGTCAGTCTGGCATGTGTTGTGTGATTTCTATAGTGAACACATATATATATTGAAATCGAAAGGTCTGGAAAATGGCAGACTCTCAAGGATGATTATACATTTAGCATGCTATGAACCTCCATAAATGGTAAGTATATGTATATTTTAATTTTGACCATTTGTCATAGCAGTCCCAAATAAGTATAAATTATTATGGGGTTATTAATTATTTAGATCTCTTTTGGTGTGTCTGTAGTGTAGAAATGATACCCTGACTAATGTCCACCTATAGAGTCAATATGGACGTCTTGAGCTTAAGACTCTATTTAACTAAAACTCCATCCATGTCTACTGAGCTAGGTGGTTAAGTTATCACATACTCACCCCATAATTTATAATGGTATTGTGGACAACGTGATATCAGTAGTGTAGGAATGATACCCTGACTAATGTCCACCTATAGAGTCAATATGGACGTTCCTGAGCTTAAGACTCTATTTAACTAAAGCTCCAGCCGTATCTACTGAGGTAGGTGGTTTGGTTATCTCATACTCACCCCATGATCTATAGTGGTGATGTTGACATCCTGATATGAGGATTAAACTGTCTCTGTAGAGTAAGAGTGTACTTATTTGGGGGAGACCGCTATACGTCAATACGGTCATGCTAGGGGTAAGGACCCCTGCAATTGCCATCCTGCAAATCATCCTTGTTAGCCTAAATAATGTCATCCTCAGGTGTTCTGACCTATTCATGGGGCAGATGGAAATGTAACCCTATAAAAATGCTGAGTAAATATACCCCTCATTGAGGCCTCCCGGTTGTAGAGTCTGCAGCGTGAATATCCATTGACACTCACGCTGCAACAGACGTCTATCCCAGTTACCCGTGTGGCCGGTGCAAGGCCTGCCCATATATGAAGGTAACCAAAACCATTCCACAACCACTAAGCAGTGCCTACGTCATCAAGAACCATATTAACTGTCTGTCTGAAGGGGTTATATACCTCATTACGTGTAGATGTGGCGCACGCTACGTAGGAAAGACACATCGGGCCCTAAAAGTAAGGGTCCTAGAACATCTGGGGTCTATACGGAATAACAAAGACACACCCGTCGCCCGTCACGTACTAGGTGAGCATAACGGTGACCCCAAATTTCTCACCTTCTGCGGGATTGAACACCTACCCTGGGGTCCCCGAAAGGGTAACTGGGATAGACGTCTGTCTGAGTAACACCTGAGGATGACATTATTTAGGCTAACAAGGATGATTTGCAGGATGGCAATTGCAGGGGTCCTTACCCCTAGCATGACCGTATTGACGTATAGCGGTCTCCCCCAAATAAGTACACTCTTACTCTACAGAGACAGTTTAATCCTCATATCAGGATGTCAACATCACCACTATAGATCATGGGGTGAGTATGAGATAACCAAACCACCTACCTCAGTAGATACGGCTGGAGCTTTAGTTAAATAGAGTCTTAAGCTCAGGAACGTCCATATTGACTCTATAGGTGGACATTAGTCAGGGTATCATTCCTACACTACTGATATCACGTTGTCCACAATACCATTATAAATTATGGGGTGAGTATGTGATAACTTAACCACCTAGCTCAGTAGACATGGATGGAGTTTTAGTTAAATAGAGTCTTAAGCTCAAGACGTCCATATTGACTCTATAGGTGGACATTAGTCAGGGTATCATTTCTACACTACAGACACACCAAAAGAGATCTAAATAATTAATAACCCCATAATAATTTATACTTATTTGGGACTGCTATGACAAATGGTCAAAATTAAAATATACATATACTTACCATTTATGGAGGTTCATAGCATGCTAAATGTATAATCATCCTTGAGAGTCTGCCATTTTCCAGACCTTTCGATTTCAATATATATATGTGTTCACTATAGAAATCACACAACACATGCCAGACTGACTATGTGAAACCACTCCTGCAATATATGAGAACACACAGCATCTCATTCTCTACTCAGACAAGTTGCCAAGGCAACATGAGTAAACATTAGGTGGACAACCATTATTACACTCCATTATGGAGACCAGATACACCTGTCCCCCTAGTTATACATTCACTGGATTGGACGAGAGACGACACACGCCTCCGACCTTCCAGCACATAAAGCAGGGAGGAGATTAGAATAGTCACTCCCATTGCCCTGACGAAGCGCCCACGAGCGTGAAACGTACGTCGGTACGTGATGACGCACTTCCGGTGACGTCATCCGAGAGCACAGAGAGATCGAGAGTGAGCACACAGCTCTGAGAGACCATCAGGTTGTATACTGACAAGAAGAAGCCTAATACTGTGGTAGACCATTTGCGCATTGGTATTGATAGCCACAAATGGCTGCACCTACCCCCAGGCACAGCGACGCACTTGTATAAAGTAGTGGCGGCGCCATGTTAAGTATAGTGACGCCCTGACTGGTAACTTTGAAACCGGACGGCGCGCCCCAAGTCAGCCTACTTGCAATAACATACTACTACTATTACGGTACCCCATACACCTGATACATGACTACAAAGTGTCAGAACTGGGGGTGCATATACTTTGTTATTTGCATATTATATAGGGTGACGCCATACAAGTACTATATAGCCCCATAGGGGATAACCAATACAGCAGCAATCTCTACCCTTGTGGACTTCCATTCACAGTATATAGGGCACTCGCAGAACTATTAGCATAGAGTGAACTGTTGTAGAGAGCTCAAAAAAGAGTATATATTATGTGTACATTGCCCTGAATTCAATTGGAGTTTCTCATTGTCCAGATGAGTTTATAAGCACTCACTGACGACTCACCCTTCTCTCTGTGCCCCCCTGGAGCCACATAGTGGCGTTTTAATAATTAAGATTTCTTGTATATATGTTAAATAAATGTGATTTTAATATTGTTTATGTATGGCTATGGAGGTCACTCCAAGGATTGAATCTTTCCCAGCCTAGCATTTCTGGTTTAGCGAGTGCAAATAGGAATCTTTTAGGCCACTGCTGTGACCTTTCACCGTTTTCGAGGTTTTTGACCAGTCTTTTATGGATACAGTATATACATTATCCCTTTGCCCTCATGATTAATATGTATAAATCATAATACATTGTATCAATCTGGACATATTACCTGCACCCGACACCAACGTGATACGGACTACATGCGATGCAGGAGCCGGCTTGGACGTAGGCCTATGGGCCAGTAAATAGTCATGATAATGGGCAATTTCTTTGGGGTCATGGCCGTATTGGGCACAGCAGCTGCTGCTTGCTTACGGGCCAACCGTTACATCATAGCCTGTATAAAAGCGACTCCTTTCACCGGAGTTATAGCGGTACTCATCGGAGCGGGAATCGGGTGGCTTTTCCTCTTCCCCGGCAGTCGCTAGTCCTGGTACGACTCCAGATCCCGCACCGGAAGCACGTCGACATCCGGTTGTTGCACGGGTGTGGCATTGTCGTCATCCGCATGGACATCGGCACTAGCAGGTACCTTCGTTGGTACCGGAGAATCCCTGGGTTGGACTCTGGATGCGTCCACAAGAGGTAGGCTCATCCGCCTTTCAGGACTCACAGTCGCGGTCACTGAAGCAGGACTCCTCCGTCGCTCTGAGCCACTGGAACTGCTCTGATTCTCCATAGCATCCGTCAGCATATTCAACAATGGTCGAAATACCACAGATGACTGTCTGCTACTGTTTCGGGAGGAGGGAAGGGACACCTCCACAGCAGAAGACACCGGATCATTTCCGAGTCCTCAGCGGCAATCAGCAGGGCCGTGCCCTACTCCAGCACCTCTGAGAACAGGGGTGTCTCATCACCCCAGGCAGTCCTCTTACCCAGTTGCTCATGGGCTGGTTCCGGCTCTCTGACCATCTCTGGTTCCTCGATGGGGACCGGGTCTGGAAATGTCTCAGCCTGCTCTGTGATCATAGGGGTACTTGTATCCCCTGGATCCTCTTCCGGGACGCGTGGGCCCTCTGAGGCCTCCAGAGTTGAGGTAGATATCGATTTAGCAACAGGGCCGACCAACCAGGTAGTGGGGTCATCGCATCCTTGTCTGTGAAGGTGCCTCTTCTCTTCCATTTTTCCCACCAGAAGACCTCCTGATAACCTTTAGTGGGTGAAATCCATATCTCCAGACATTTTCAACTCTGCTTGTATATACGGCACAGGAGCAAGGGTAGTCTCAATCCTTTCACTCGCCAGGCTCCAAAGAACTGAGGGTTTGGTTTGCCACATCCGCGCAGTTTGGTTCACGCCAGACCCTTGCAGAACTTTGCAACAAGGCGTGCAGCTTGTTTGCAAGCCTTCCACGCGGTTCCCATTCTCGGTGGGAACTGCCATTTTGGATAGTGCGCCTCACGTGGTGCATTCCTGGGCAGTGGAAGCTCCATTGTGAGCACAGTCCATTTTCTGACCCCACAGGAGTCACGAATCCGATGGGAAGGCCCTTCCAACTAGATCTGTACAGCACATGGTTGCGATCTACCAAGAGCAGGTTAAACCCCAGGCTAGCAAAGCTCCATTTTGATACGCTGCAAACGTTCACAGTCCATTACAAGCACTCTGTGGTTCCATGATCTGGCTATGGCTAGTGGTACTCTGGGCTTCTTCCAACAGAGGGGTCCAGGCACCTTGTACGTCAGGCACCCCTCCTAAGATACTCCCTATCAGTACCGGGCACTGCCTCCTCTTGGCTGCCAGAATCGTGGACCCTCTCCAGCGGCTTCTGGGACTAAATTAACCAGTGCACCCACTTTAGGCATCCCGACGACCCTCCTCAGGGTGACTGAGAACAGCAATAGCCTTTGTGTCTCCAGACCATTCACCCGATAGGGCTGTCCAAGTCATAGGTCCATGGTGGGGAAATCTGGTCCCTGGTTATGGTATGCCGGGGTCCCCCGGACACTATACCTAGCCTACCTCCTTCTCTCGGTACTTGCTCTGCAAGCATACCTTTGTACTTCCAGCCTTGTTTCGCTGAAAGCCTGTACTGTTACAGATCTCAGCAGTGCCTCCAATTGTAACAGTGTTTCCCCCACCCGTGGGAGATTTGGCCTGTACTGATCGTGTGGTGCATGAAACCTGCTGGTAACAGGAGGCCTGAGTCATCCGCCGGTGGTAGTGGGGACACAGGACAAGGATTCTGGGGTTTATACCCCACATTTTTCCTTAGCAGTGCAGTGCCTCCATCTGCCGTATGCTCCAGGGAAGTGAAGATGATCTCCCACGGTAGAACCAGTTACCTCTCCCCCAAGTAGATCACAACCCAGGCAGGAGGTATAATATTAGGAACAGTTTATTGTCTCTCTCTCTCTGTGCAGCACAGTACACAGAAGGTCCAGCTAGCAACAGTAATTCTCAGCTACCACTGAAGGATGGTCCCTGGAACTTCACTACAGGCCAAGGGCACCCGCAGCAGTCTCAGCTCTTCCCTGCCACTCTAGCAGGAGCAGAGGTATGGTACACATTCACTCTAACCTGAGGGGAAGAGGACTAGAGAAGGCCCAATGGTCAGGCTCTTAGTTGTGTGACCTGCCTCTCTGATGGGGGTAGAGGCACTACTCAATTTGGGGCGGCACTGCCCTTAAGTACAGCCAGGAGGATGGCACCAGGTAAATCACCCATATTTCTCTGATATAGGACAGTGAAGTGATTAGGGAAGTATGTGATAGAGGAAAATCAAGTTTAAATGTCCTTTATAATATAGTTATATAGTAGATGAGGTTTAAAAAAGACATACGTCCATCAAGTTCAACCTACTGTATGCTAAATTTAGACAACAGATACTTTATCCTATATATATACTTAATTATTTATCCAGAGGAAGGCAAACAAAAAAAATATGTATCATCCTATGATATCTCAATAAGGGAAAAATAAATTCCTTCCTGACTCCAAGGATTGGCAATCGGATTAATCCCTGGATCAAGATCCTTCCCATGTTTACTTATTTGGTATATCCCTGTATACCTTTCCTTTCTATAAAGATGTCTGTGACAGGGTAAATAAAAGCCACTAGCTATATGCCTGGCAGACCTTTGTTTAGTCTGCAGTGCAGCAATGACTAGGTTAACTTCAGCTGGGAACCTTAGGACAATTAGTTGGATCCCGGCTGCCTAATCAAGGTGTGTTAAAAACCCCAGGCTGTAGACACATGCTGATCTATCTGTTCAGGAGAGAGGAGACTACTGAAAGAAGGTCTGTCTTTTTGTATGCTGTCTGAAGGAGGGAAATCCCCTGAAACTCTGGAGAGAGAACAGCTTGATTTAAGGTCTGTTTTGCAAAGTGTTGGTGCAGAGAGCAAAGTCCTTGGCGCACTATCAAGTGCGTGAACCTGATAAATTAGTCCTGTTGTTGGAGAAATAGTTGGAAAATGTCCACAGTCTGACTTCCTGGTTTCCTTCTGATGTTTGTTTATCTGCAATCAGAGAGAACAGGAGACCATTGCGCAGTATCTCATGTGTATTGAAGCCTCATCCACACAGCTGCTAGATACTTACATCTAGATGGGTATATGCAGGCCTTGAAAGGTATCTTTAACCGGAGGTTGGTATCTTTCACCGGGTTCCCCACTGGTGATGCTCCCGCTCCACAGATGGCCGATCCGCCCGATAGTACACAAAAGATAAAAATGCCAAATAGTGTGGTACAGTACAATTTAATAAAACAATAAAAAGACCAACATTTGATGCACTCACATGCTAGATAATCTAAATGCACGATTTACAATGTGCCGTCCGCAAGCATGAGGGGCTGAACCGTGGTGTGTGCGGAGGCTGGATCCTGCGTGTATCTCCTCCTCGCGGCCGCAAATCGGAGCGCCAGGTCCACCTCAGATGACGTCACCTCCAACAGCAACCTCCTCAGCTGGTACTGGCACGTAGCAATGCGTGCACCTCAGAGGAAGTGACGTCAGAGGTCACGAAACGCGCGTAGGGTGGAGCCTTTTTTTGAACAAATCTATTGTATCTGCCTTCACAGTCTCCATGGGTAATGAATTCCACATTTTAACTGCCATTGTAAAGAACCCTTTCCTTTGTTGCTGGTGAAATCTCCTTTCCTCCAACCTTAAGGGATGGCCCTGAGTCGTTTGTACTGCCCTTGGGATGAATAGTTCTTTTGAAAGCTCCTTGTATTTTTCCGAATATATTTGTATATAGTTATCAAATAATTGAATAGAATATGTTCTTTAATTTGGGATTTGACGGCACTGAAATTTTACAACAAACACCTCTCTGCTATACTTAGTCCACATAGATTTACTGATATGAGCTACTTACTATACCACATACCCCTAATATACTCATTACCTAACGCACTTCCTGCTACCCCCTCATACTGCAGTTAGCGCATTAACATTTACTGCTATTAATCTCTGCGACACGTAATGCACATATATACTCTGTATATATATATATATATATATATATATATATATATATATATATATATATATATATATATATATATATATATATATATACAAATGTAAATACAACTGTATGCTCATCTGCATGTCTTAGGCAACCCCGCCTTTCACCATTATCACCCAGCACACAGCACTTCCACTGCAGCAAGGGTTTCTGGGAATGACATGCAAATGAGCACACACTTTTTGCTTCAAAAAACATTTTTAACATGGTTCCAATATATATATATATATATATATATATGTAGCCCTGCTTCCTATCACTAGCAAGCTGCTACTGTGTGCTGTGTTACCTGCAGGCTCACAAGGGCCTGAGTCTCTGCCATGGAGAGCCCGGGATGCACGCAATATCTCTAACGGGTGCAGCGCCTCCACCTGTGACAGATCCCGCCAAAGGGGGAGTGAGTCTTCGCAGGACGTATATGCAAGAATTACACTTACACAATCAAGTTCTAAACCACTCTCGTTTACTGGCAGATTAAACCCACGGTACATTACAGGCCATAACATTCCGATATACAGGTACACAGTATATAACATGCCTCGGTGGACGTCACCATCTCCGGGCGCCACGGCGGACGCACCACAACTTGCGCCTCGGCGGACGCCAACAATAATCCCCACACCCGCCACCGGGTGATCCCACCCCGTGTCCAATCCGTACTGCTTAGTCCTCCCGCTCACAGCAGGCCCTATGTGTGTGTATGGGTGACTGCGCAGCCACTATGTCTCGATTGAATGAAAGATATAGTTGGTGCACTTGATGAAATACTTGCCGAGCCCTCTGGGGCTCGGAACTGCCACGATCTTCACAAAGGGTCTCTGGGCATCGACACCGCTCTATGTCTCTCTCTCTCTAGGGTCCGGGGCGCTCCCACCCAGACTCTGGCAACCTCAAAGGGGTCTAATCACAGACCTCCCTCTCGACAGAACAGTCCCGGTTAAAACCAACGGTACTTAGGGGGCAGGAACCTGACTAAGGCGATCCCTAGCTCCGCTTGTCTCTAAGGTGACTCAGGGCTAGCTGGGCCGGGGGCACCTGGCCTGCGCCGGGGTGGGTCAACCTCCCCTCACAGTCTCTCTGTCTCCTCTCCTCTCCAATCAGCTCTCACTCCACGTGCGCGCAAACACTGCCTATATCTCTGGCAACTCCTCCACTCATAGGCTAGACTCGCTCACCTGACCCTCCCCGCAGGGCTGCTGGGTCAAGGAGCTGCTCTTCCTCCCGCCAAATGCACAGTCCTGCTTCGCGGGCTTTTGCAACTACTCTTTGCAAGCGCAACCTCCCATATTTGGGGTGAATCAGGGGTCACGGCTACATCTATATACCTCAATCAGTAGCACCTGCTCTGCCTCACCTGCAGTAATACGCCTTCACTCACTATTGTTACTCTCTCTGCCACACACATTGCTCTTTCATTTATTAGTGTTCTCTCTGGTGCAGACTTGAATACCTCCATTACTATCACCCATCTCTTTGTATTTTAGTATATTTTAATGACATTTCTCCCTTTCCAGTTAGTATTCCATCACTATTCCTAATAATCTCATAATCGGCATATAAAGTTTCTTGGTAATCTTTTTAAAAAAAATTATAATAAAATGAGACTTTATAACATTTATTCTTTGTATTTTTTTGCAGGAGGCACAGAAAATACAAGATGGGTCAACAACTACAACAAGATTCTTAATTTTGTGTGTCCAGATTTTGAAAGCATCAGCTTAATCATAAGGTAACAGTGTTCCCATGCGATAGTGGGATTCAGTGTTCATAAGCGTCAGAGTAACTGTGTTGGTTCTGGGGAGTACTAGATAATTTAGCAGGAAGAGGCACATTTTGATGGACCAGCATGAGAGCTTGTTATAGATATAGCTCATTCACCAGCTCTCACGACCTCACTTGCAGATAGACAGCTCCCTCTGACAGCAAAGGGTTTGTTTTGTGTTGCATTGGTACATAAAGGCAGAGATCTGGCTGGATCCAGTAGAAGGTATATTTGTTTCTAATGGGTATGAGTGACAATCAGGGCCAGTTTAACCACTAAGCAACTGGGAATTCCATATAGCAGCAGGGCTGCCCACAGCGGGACTACTGTCCTGGGCCCAGGGACTCAGGGGGACCGAGTATCCTGCCAGCGACACTAGCATGTGCCAGATCTGCAGAGGTGTCTCTCAGAGGGGGCCTGCTGGGGGCTGGTGTAACTGACAGGTACCTCTGTGAACACCCTCTGACAGGCACCTTTGCGAGCCTTTCTGGAAGTCATCCAGCAGGGCCCCTCCATCCTCCAAGGCTGGAGGTAAGCACACTCTATCTCACCCTCCACGTCCGTTATCACCCTACCCACCCCCCGACCCTTAGCCCATTCTTGTCCCTCCCCCTCCCAGGTACCCAACTACTCCCCCTCCCCCATGACAGATAACTACCCCCCCCCACAAGACAATTAGAATGTACAATCAGTATCATATTCTCGTATTGAATGTAAAATCCGTAATTATAAAAAAAAAATTTTTATCGATTCTAATGCACAATATACGTTTTTGAACGTTAATTGTGTGAACGGGGAGAGGCTCTTGGCTTAATGTTCACCTAGGGCGCATAATACTCTTCTAACGACCCTGGATATAAGACACTTGCCATGACATCATCTTTATGTTTCTCCAGTAAGCATCAGAATAGCTACAAAGACCAAGTCTGGGATTTCGGCTGCAAGAAAACCTTCAGCAGACTTGAATTATGCTACTGGACCGACTACGTCAATGACATAAATGAAAAGTTTGCCTTCACGTGTCCGTTTGGCTTGGTCATAACTGGCATGAACAGTCAGTACAATAACGAAAAGGAGGACAGGAGGTAAAGACACATGCTAGAGAACCCTTCATTTTAATGTAATTGGCTTCCTTCGAAAAATTCAATCCCCCGTAAAGCCATTTATTTATTTATATGTTTGCAGTTAAAATGAATGTTTTTAATTTTGTTCTTCCCATGTTATTCTAATCTGAGCTGTTACTTACTGTTCTTCTATCTCTTTGGCGAATGATGGCTGCATAATTAATTTGCACAACACAAGAAACAATAGATTGGCAATGTACCTTTTATATACAAGGGCATACAGTGTTGAGGAGATAGTTAGTCTTTCTTTCTTCCAAATATGCTCCATCCCATTTTCATTCTTCTACTGATTTTATTCAAAAAGTGTCCATTGCTGGCCAAGGCAGACATAGCTATCAACTTTGTCAAGTTGTATTCCAATATATATGTGTAACCCTCCTGGCCCGGCATCCTAATGAGTTTAAGTACCTCATTCACTGGCTTTCTCAGTCTCTATTACCTTGTCAGGGTGCTGGATTCATGCAGGTCGGGCGTTGGTAATGCAATGATGGGCGCCAAGAACTTTATTCATACTAACAGCAGCTTTATTTATCACGGACGATAAAAGCTCAATCACAACATATATGTTACATCTGGTATAGTCACGTTTGTGTCCTTATTAGTGCTTTCTGTATTCTCTTCTTATATCTAGATCAAAAAAATATATATACATATATATGTATGTATGAAAACGAAGAGGAAAAGCATCCCAATGCAAGCACTCTAGCGTACAAAATGAAAAACACACATAAAAAAAATTATTTATAAAACAAATGACATCACGTGACGCACCCCGTTGCCATGACAACGAGACAATGACGTCAGCCGGTGACATGTTGCCATGACAATGTGGTATCACGTGATGCCTCAGCGCTATAATGCGTCCTGTTGTCATATTAACTTGATGCCACGTGACGTCACGGAGCGTCTCGTTGTTATGGCAATGGGGCATTACGTGACGTCGCGCAGCCATGTTGATGGAATTTAGAGGGGAGGATACAGTCAAAGGCAAGATAAATAAATATATAATAAAAGATTTTAAAAAAATGTTTTCTCCGGGTTAGTGAAGGTGGCAACCCTGGCTGCAGTGTGTGCTTGTGTGTATAGAGGTGGGTCTTGCAGTTTGTTTGTGTATAGAGGTGGGGGCTGCAGGGTATGTTTGTGTGTATAGAGGTGGGGGCTGAAGTGTGTGTTTGTGTGTATAGAGGTGGGGGCTTTGCTTGGGACCTTAAACTCTTACAGCCAGGGGCAGCGCATTATTGGCCAGGAATGCCAGTTCGTGGGGGATGATTACTACTTCAAAATGTATTTATTTCCGATTCTTAAAATAACACAAACGCTCGTCTCCCCCTCTTCTCTCCCTTTATTGCTCTCTCTGCTCCCTCACCCCCTGGTTCCGTGCATGCGTGTGCGCGATTTCTAAAACAGTTGAAATAAGGAATCAAAAGTAACATTTATATATATTTTTTATTATTTTTATTATTTTCTGGACTGACCTGAGGTCTGTATGGATCAGTGGTGGTCTGTCAAAACTCGTACTCGTGGCAGGCACGACAATGTCCGTTGTGAGTGCCCACGCTGCAGGAAAAAGGGTGCACAAATATGAATTTGAAATCAGCATTAAAATTTCTAGACAGCAGCAGAAAACCCCCCACAAACCAGCCTTTTTAAAGTTTAAGTTCAACATAACAAATTTTATTAAGTAAAGGGATCTCACTATCAGAAATAAAACAAACCATTTTACAGCCTGAAATCTGAAATGTACTTTCTCTACTGTATGTAGCCCATGTACCCCCCATCCCCCTCCCGCTAATTGAGATTCTGCTGCTACATGGAGTGTGTTGGTGCATACCTGCTGGCTCACAGTAGATCTGAGTCTCCTGCATGATGGTAGGGGATGTCAGAACAGGCTTCCGGGGTAACAACTGATTCGTACTCACGGTGACAGCGCCTCCATCTCTTACAGGCCCCAGGGATGTGGGGAGCAATTCCTTGTAGGAGAGTATCTTTAGCCTTCCCGCTGATAGACTGCAGTCTCAGGCAGGAAGGTATAGTTAAACCGGAACACTTTATTCACACTGCAGGCTTCACACAACATACACAGCATCCATCAGTAGAGCTTAGGGCCTTCACCCTCAGGATGTCCCTGGACCTGCACTCCCAGCCTATGGCACCGGTCCTAGCTCTTCTCTTACTCCCTGTGGAGTAAGAGAAATAGTCTCCCGCCGCTCCCCTAAGGGAGGGCCCACAGATTGGCAGAGCCCTGCCAACTGGTTTGTGTAGACTGGCCACTATCAAAGGTAGAGACAGAACAGGAAGTGAAGCTCCTAAAGTACAGGAAAAGCAGGAACCAGCCCCGAGTCCCTGATTGGACACAAGACTTGGCTGCACCGCCTCCCCTGTGACACCCTGAAGCTGCAGGAGGTGGGTAAAACCCATGATTACTCATGGCAAGCCTGCTCTATTGGGCTTACTGCCAGAAGGAGGGCAGGCTAGTAGCCAGTGAAACCAGACCTAACTACATGTACTTTAATTAAAATTCAATAAATAATGAAGACATTAATTACAAATAAATAAATAATTAATTGACATTAATTACAATTAAATAAAAAATGCAGGCATTAATTCAAATTAAGACATTTAAAAAAAAAATACATTACTGACCTTGTGTGTATATTGCACTTTGCAAAATAGGGTCTCTTGCTCTCCTCATGGCAGTAAGTGACATCACTGCATGCAGGGCCACGGACAGCTTTCACAGGGCCCATGATCAACGTTTCCACCGGGGCCCTCAACCCACGTTTTGGCGGATTTCGAGAACCCCCTCCCCTCTCCCCTGTTTTCTCTTACACTCTCCTTCTCACACACCTCCTCACTCTCACCCCCTCTTACACTCCCCAGTCACATTTTCCTTTCCCCCCCCTCTCTCTCTCTTACACTCCCACCCAATGTATTTTTCTCTCCTCCCCAAACTCAATAACCTCCCTCCCCAATATACGTGCACACACGGTGACACACACACAGACAGTGACACACACACATACAGAGAGACAGTGACACACACACACAGACAGTGACACACACACACATACACACACAGACAGTGACACACACGGTGACTCTCACACACAGACAGTGACACATACACATACAGACAGACAGTGACACACACACACACACACACACAGACAGTGACACACACACACACACACACAGACAGTGACACACACGCACATACACACAGAGACAGTGACACAAACACAAACAGTGATAAACACACACAGACAGTGATGCACACACAGTGACACACACACACACACAGTGACACACACACATACACAGTGACACACACACACAGTGACACAGAGACACAGACACCCACACACACACAGAGACACACAAACACAGTAACACAGAGACACACAAACACACACACAGTTACACAGACACCCCCACACAGTGACACAGAGACACAGACACCCCCCACCCCCACACACACACACACACACACACTCAGTGAAACAAACACACAATAAGCCCCCTCCCCAAACACACACATAAAAATAAGCCCTCTCCCCCCCTGTGGGTGGGTAAGTTGCCTGGGAGTCTGATATAAGGGGACATGTGGGCTTACCTGGGGCCCGTGGATGTGCCTGCTTGAGCAGCATGGCCGGCACAGAGGAGAGACCAGCAGGCCTGCGCAGCCTAAGGAAGGGAGGGACAGAGGGTGGTGCCGAGGGAAGGGGAGGGCCATGCGGTACTAGAGGAGAGAAGGGAGGTGGGTGGTGCCGAGGGAAGGGGAGGGCCCTGCGGTACTAGAGGAGAGAAGGGAGGTGGGCGGTGCTGAGGGAAGGGGAGGGCCAGGCTTGCCGCACCTTGTCAAAACTCCGCCCCTGCCCGACATCCTCCAATCACAGCCCGGCATTCTCCTGCTATCACCGCCCCCACCCGGCATCCTTATCAGATCTCCGTCCCCCGCCCGGCATTCGCCTGCGACTCACTTGCATTTCCCCCCCCTGCTCTGGAGGGCAGCCAGCATCCTTCTCCTGCAGCGCTATAAACTGGGACCGCAACAAAAAAATGGGACATTTTGATAATTAATTGGAAACCGGGCTAGCGCACAAAAACGGGACTGTCCCGGCTAAACCGGGACATCAGGTCACCCTAACTATGCCACAAGAAAAAATAGCCATTGTTGGACTCAAATGGTTCTTGACTGCCTTCCAAAAGACATCTACAGACAAATAACAACCACAAGTAAGATGAGGATACAATAAGAAAGTTTGTTGGATGAACATGGAGAAGAGAGTCTTGTAACCGCAATACTTGGTATGGCATTTAATCCAGCAGCAATGGCTGAAGGTGTGTGTGTGTGTGTGTGTGTGTGTATCTCATTGACAACTCTTTCGTATGAAATGATTATCTCAACATTTTACACAGCTGTACCTTTAACCAAGGCTTCCTGTTTGATTTTTACCTTGCCATCAGACAGTGCAGAATATTGGTTTCATACTGGATAATATGTCAGCTAAACCTCAGAAGCCTGCCTCATGATAGGGACGATTGGGACAGTGTGGTTGGGTTACTGGTAGATGTTGGGTTGGTAGCTCTGGGAATGACAGTTTTCTTCTGCAGGTGGAAGTATTACTGCTGCAGGGGGGAGATACAAGTCGCCCATAACTGCCAGTGGAGCGAATACATCAATGGTTTTGATGCTAACCTGAGATGGGATGTGCCCGTTAATTACTACCTTGTAGGAACATCCAGTTTCAGTGATAACAGCAAAGGGTAAGCATTTGTCTCCTGCAAGGGGAATCCCTTTTGGACTTTAACGGCTTTTTACTCTTTCAGTATTTTTTATCCGAAACAGCCATCACTTTTCTTTTTGTCTTCTTGATTTACATAGTAACAGCACCGGCCCACACTGCTCATCACATTCTGACACTAATATGTTTGTGGGGAACTGAGTTTCAGATACTTTTTCTAGGGATCAAACAGACACTCCTTACAGTAATTATGGAATGATGAGGAAATTCTCATTGGGAATTTATTGATGCTTGTTCCTACATGTCACAGGAGACAAGAACTTTTAACAAACTTATACCGGGATCATTCACTAGGCAAAACACAGTAATGGAATAAAATGAGGTTTATTTGGGTAAACCCGCGTACACACAGTGAAATACAAAGATACAGGAAATATACACACATGCTGGGGTGCTGGGGTGAAATCTGGGATAAAATAGGTGTAGGGCGTCTGCTTCGGAAGGCTTACCCTGACCGGGAAATCCACCCGGCTCTCCTGGTCCTCTTTTCATCTAAAAACCTTAGCCGCGACCGCTACGTTCTAAAACAAGAACTTGGACCTCGCGTCTGACTTAGCTTCAGCTAGGCAGGCTTTCTTAGCTCCAAAAATGAAGCCGGTTTCTCTGCTATTCCCAACAGAGCAACTTTGAAAATCCGGCCTTTGCATCACCCGCCCAAGACACAGGATCATCTGGTTCTCTGACTGGGGCTTCTCCTTACATACTGTACCTTCCGCTGTGCTATGTTCAGCATGGAGGAAGGAGGAGCGACCAATCAGAGTGTGGGAATTCCTCCCCGCCAGACACTAGGTATAGGGGCTCGTGCTTTGGCTGATGTCAGAGGAGGGGGCGTGCCAAACTGGCTCAGGATGCCATGTGGGCGGGACTTACGAATTGCCCAATGGGAAATGCGCAGACATTCTGCCGCTTCCCCCGGTCAACCCATTGCCACCTACTGGGCAGGCTCCACTGAGTCAGGAACCAGTGTGTCCTCCCTGCAGGTAGTCTCTGTTCTCCTGACCCAGTACTCCACCCTGCCCCGGCCACTTTGCACCCCGACACCTCTCAACGTCCCTTCTCCTCTTTGAACTACATTGTCTATCCTGACTTCCCGGCACCTGAATAGACATTTATAGTAAAAGCATAAAACATTATAAAACATATTTTAATGCATGTTATAACTTGGGAAGACATATCTATGTGGGACATAGGACTGGGATATATGGGCTCGAAAAACAGGAATCTGGGGAACACTGGGCAGCCACGGTGCAATTCCACATGTGTACTGGCAAATAGTGCCAGCACGCCGGGGATAATTAGAGGACTAGTATCAGTTATTTCTATTTACTTAAATCAATAGTCTGTGCTGCCTATTTCTTTTAGAGTGTTTTTTTTTATATATATATATATTACATGAACTAGAGCGATTTATTGCTCGGGTGCTATGGTCAGCCTTGCAGCCACCAGGAAGCTGGAACGTCATCAAGACAAGACATTGTGGCTTTCAATTGGTGGCCCTGGTGCCATATATGTAGCATTTGGTGTCACACACAGACACAAGAAAAGTACAAATATGCCAGGAAAGATGAGGTCTCCAGAGAGATCTAAAGGTCAGGGAACAGTACAGGGGAATTTCCCCAAGATCGAGTACAATAAAATGTATATAAATACATGCACAAAAAACTGGGGACCGCTGCTTTAACCGTTTCAGTGCCGGGGGTCTTACGGCACGATTGACACCCACCCGTATTCTGGGAATTTTCGGGTCATGTGATTGCACTGACTGCAATCACATGCTGCAACTTGCCCCTGATGCTGGAAATATAAGTGGCCGCGCTCCACTTGTATTTTGATCTGGTTAGCTGGTCCGTCCCCCTAGAAAATGATCAAGTGCTGATAACGTACCTGGTAAGTTATAGGGGCTTTTGGCACGCCAGGACCCATGCCATACTAGGTATGTTGTAAGAGCACTGTAAGGGTTCCATACAAAACCCCCACAAAACACGGCCTACAGGTGTTACCCCGGCTCATAGCAACATGCCGTGACTGGGGAGGGGTGGAGATGCAGCCACGTCCGGCACAAACCGGTAATATTTTACGGAAAGCAGAACCGTGGAAAATGGGGATTGTGAGAAATTCAATCAGGTTACATGTGAATGTAAAGATACAAATAGAAAGAAATTGAAGTTAGCTGCAGCTTTATAGTTCCAGGTTTCTGCACTATTGTTCTGATTGTTCATTTTAACTTGAAGATTTCCCAGTCTGCGGCAGTCACTGTAATTACATTTTCTTTGTTGCACAGGGACAGACGTTGGAAATACCAGTACTGTGCCAAATATACATCAAGATGAATCGACCACCGGAGCTAAACGCAGTTTGCCGATACATAATCTGACCGGTGATTGTGCATATGATTATTTGTGCTTTGGACGCTATTGTGCCACTAATTGCAAATTAAACATTCAGATCTTCCTATAATAAATGATGGAATCAGAAAGTGATGTTATTTATTGTGACGAAGTTACATAGAAACATAGAATTCCACAACAGATAAGAAACTAGTGATGTAAATTGCGCTGAAATTCCGATTCGCTGGGTAACTGGTGTTTTTTCAAATTCCTCTCAGTTCAGAAAAAGTTACTTTTATAAAATGTTAAATTGTGTGATTTTTTTAATTTTCTACATGTTCGCCCATCACTAAAAAAAAACTCTTGGCCCACTCAGTCTGCCCATTATCTGAGCTGCTGTGAAAACTCAGACATTATTTTTTCCTTGGCTTTCTTTCATATTCGGGACAGCCTAGTATATATCCCAAAGCATAAACCAATATGGCTTTCAAAGCAGGTAGCAGGTATTGTAAATCTAAAAAGACAGCTTTCAGAAAATGTAAACAGACTAAAGAGAGCAGGATAGTGAACTATATCAGGGTAGGCAGAAGGAAGCTAAGAAAATAATCAGATGTGCAATGGCCCAAACAGAAGAGACAATAGCTCAGTCAGTAAATGTCACGCTTGTGCTCTCCTCACAAGCGCAGGGAGAAAGGACCCGATAGTGAGGTGGGGAGGCCGCAGGGGATACGAAGGGAGTAAGTTGCCGCGCAGCTGGGGATCGACGCACGTAGTCACGTGACCACACCGCGCGCATGAGAATGCGCGACGCGTCCGGAGGTGTGATGCCTACTCAGAGACACGAGTGATCCAGCTGCATGTGCGCGCATGCTCTGACAGCAGAGCGGGAGTGCGCGCGTTCTCAGGCACCAACGCAGGGGTTGCGGGAAGCCAACGCTTCAGCACGGGAGTCTGGAAACGGAAACCATGAACATGGAACATGGGCATGGATTCCAGAGCACAAGGTAACATCCAGAGAAGGATTGCTTCTTGGAGAACGTCCAGACTTCTTATAGGCATAGTGACAGAAACAGCAAGGTGCAGCGAAACTAAACATAACATAAGGGTTCTTAGTCTAATCCATTGGACAATGAATTATAAGCCAGCTACCACATCAAGGTGAACCCTACTAAGCAGGTACCTACACTACCCGATGGTAAACTAACCTTAGTAGTATATGAGTGACTGTCCCAGTCTTCCGGAATCCAAAAGGAGAGTAAAGGTCCCAAGGAGGTCCAGGAAGGAACAGTGTGCGATGGGTACTAGCAGACACCAGGGCAGGCAGCAAAAGACTAAATGCAAAGAGAAAGTCAAAGAGAGGCTTACTTCCTGTCAGGAGGAAGAGGGCAGGATATGCCAGAAAGCAAGATGCATTGCTTGCTTCAGAATCCTTAAAGACACAGGATCTTGACTCGCAGCTAGAGGGCGGCGATCAGAAGTAAACAGGTAAGGAAAGAACACGCCGCAGGGGGCGTGTTCCGCGCATCGTTACGGTAAAGAACGGGGGCAAACCCTATTTTTAGATACTTTATATAAATTAAAGGAGAAAAACGAAAGGAGGAACGGTAAGACTAAAGACAGAAAGGAATTGTCTTGTTGGGGGAGAAAAGGGTGTAGCGGACCAACTTAATAATTATTCTTGATCAGTCTTCACTGCTCAAGTTAATGGAGAAGGACACAAGTCCATTTGCGGTGTATAGGAGAAAGTCCTACTGGAACTTTCAAAACTGAGTCAATAGGACCAGATGGAATACATCTAAGTGTAGCCCTGCTACAAATATATGTATACTGTGAACAATACAGAATTAATCTGCTCCAGCCAAGCACATGGTGCGATGTGGAATAAGAGACACTGTTCCTGATCTCCTTGGCAACACATGACAGGGGATATGGGATTGGATAAGAAGAAAACCAGATAGAATGTTGAAACAAAGTGTCAATTAGGCCGGGGCCATAGAGGCTTCAGGAGAGCTGAAGCGCGCTAACGCTGAGGCTCGCCTGCTTAAGTCAGCGAGATTCCATGGACTTGCAGGCGAGCCAGCTTGCGCGAAGGGAGCCGGGGGGGAGGTGGTTGGAGACGGGGCAGTGACGTCGCTGGGCCAATCGCCCGCGACGCACTGACGTCAACGTCACGGCGCCGACATCACGGCGCTGTGACGTTGACGCTGCTTCAGGGTGATTGGATGTTTTCAGCCGGCAGCGTGCTAAAAATCAGCTTGGCTGTCGGCTGAAAATTCCAAAGCCTCCGCACGCCTCTCAAGGCATACTCATTGAGGATGCAGGGGCTCAGCGCTGAGCATCCGCACGTTTTCAATGTTGTGTTTACACTTTTTTTCAATGATTTTTGTACATTCATAGTGTGATTGATATAGTGGCAGCCGACCCTTTCACTTGCAGAGGATCGCAGCGAAGCAGGTAGCCAGCGGAGGGCGTGAAGGAACACAGCGCTATTGCAGGGCAGACACCGCAAGGAGCGGCGTTTGACATCCCAGCGCTGGGGTGTGCTCCTCCCCGTACCACCGAAGCCCCCGCACGTGCACACACACCATCACGTGGCCCCCGCCTGCACTATCCTGTTCGGCCGCTTGCACCCAGCATGTTCGGCTGCCCACCAGTGCATATCTTCTTCGGCTGCCCGCATGTGCACAGCTTATTGGCAGCCCGTGCACAGCTTTTTCGCCCTCCCGTGCACAGCATCTGCTGGCCTGCGCACACCAGGTTTCGCCGCACACTGCTTGCGCCCCCCTTAAATAATCTTGTGCCCCATCAAGGGGGCGCGCCCCCCAGTTTCCACACCGCTCCCTTCAATCATAACACCCACACACACACAATCACAACACAGACACTGCACACATGTTCAATCACAACACACAGACACAACACACACTCATATCACAAGACATTCACAACACACAGACACAACACACTCAATAACAACCAACACAGACACAACACACACTCATCACAATACACACAGACACAACACACACTCAATCACAACCAACACAGACACAACACACACTCAATCACAACACCCACACACACAGACTCAACACACACACAACACACATACTCAATCGCAACACACACAGACACACCACACACTCATATCACAACACACACAGACACAACACACAATCAATCACAACCAACACAGACACAACACACATATAACAACACACACAACACACACACACACTTAATCACAACACACACAGACACAACACACACTCAATCACAACCAACACAGACACAGCACACATACTCAATCACAACACACACAGACACAACACACACTCATATCACAACACACACAGACATAACACACACAATGCACACTCAATCACAACACACACAACACACTCAATCACAACACACACACTCAATCACAACACACACAACACTTATTCAATCACAACACACACACACAATCACAACACACACACAGACACAACACACACTTAATCACAACACACACACAGACACAACATACACTGAATCACAACACACACACAGACACAACATACACTGAATCACAACACACACAAACTCAATCAAAACGCACACACAGACACAACATACAATCATAACAGTCACACACTTTCACCTGGCGGAGGGGGGGGGGGAGTACTAAGCATGCTCCGGTCCCCTGTGTGCTGCTGCAAACTGGGATGGAGAAACAGACAGGAGGAGGAGGAGCTGTCTGTGTGCAGTGAAGGCCACGCCCCCACAGCAAGTCCCCGCCCCCCGCAGCAAGTCCCCGCCCCCGCAGCAAACAGAGAGCACAGAGAAGCAACCAGCACAGAACTTGAGCTTGTTCAGCCGCGCATAGCGTCTGCCAGCCCGCGCACACCAAGTGTCACCGCACGCCACCTGCCCCCCCTAAATAATCTTATGCCCCCCCCCCCAGTTTTGCGCACCGCTTGTTTAGACAGCGCCTTTGAGTGTATTGCAATGCATACAAATAACCCCAATTTTAAAGGAGTAAATAGTATCAATATCAGTCTTCTGACAAATGCAATATGTTGATTATTAAATCACAAAATGTCAACAATGACTAGCAAAAGATCTATTAATGATTCATATACCAAATGTGCTTCTAATGTGCTGATAAAGTATAAAATGAACACAATATTATAAAAGGTGTATACTATTAAAAAAGAATACAAAGTATAAAAAAAACATATAAAATGTCCGGTAACACTGCAGCCCCAATGGGTTAACCTTAATAGTTCCTTGGGATACTTGCAGCCTTCTTCCTGGGTACAACAACCTCCCTCTACGTCACCTGAATAGAAAAAAAAGGAGAAGAAAAAGCGCCCTATCCTAATGTGACACCAGTGAATAAAAATGTAATATTTTTGGACAATAAGAATTTAAAACTCACAAACAGCCGTGAATTTTGAGCGTTGTATGAGTAAACTCGTGCCCCAACATGCTTTCCTGAGCTCCGCTCTGCCCGATCCCTCATGCAGTATCCTAATCTAGAGTCTCCTCTGTCTGTGTTGCTCCTTAGGCAATCATCCAGCAACCCGCAGTTGTAGAGGGGAGTTTCTGATCTTTAGAGTTCCCAGTGCTCCACGGCAGACCGCAGCCTCTTTCTCCGGCGTCATGATTCACTCACAGCTACTTGCAACACGTGACCCTACACCAGTTCTGCACAACACGCGGCCCGCGGGCCGCATGAGGCCCGCCTGCACTCACTATGCGACCCGTGGCGGCTTTTCTCTCTCCCCCTCCCAAGTCCTCTCTACCCCTCCGCCTCCTTCCCGAGTCCGCTATCCCGCTCCCCCATGAGCCCGCTCTCCCCCTCCCCCAGGAGCCAGCTCTCCCCCTCGAGCCACGGCAGCAGCGCGCTCTAGCATTGAGGCACTTCCGTGCCTGCTGCTTGCTAGAGCACGTGCGTGAAGTCCTGCCTGCTCTGTCGCATCTGCCGCAGCAAACCAAGTTAGGGGGGGGGTCGTTGGAGGTGCAGTGGGGAGTCATTGGAGGTGCAGGGGGGAGTCATTGGAGGTGCAGGGGGGTCATTGGAGGTGCAGGGGAGGGTCATTGGAGGTGCAGGGGGGGTCATTGGAGGTGCAGGGGGGGAGTCATTGGAGGGAAAGGGGGGTGATTGGAGGTGCAAGGGGGTGATTGGAGGTGCAGAGGGGTCATTGGAGGTGCAGGGGGGTCATTGGAGGTGCAGGGGGGTCATTGGAGGTGCAGGGGTTCATTAGAGGTGCAGGGGGGTCATTTGAGGTGCAGGGGGGGGTCATTGCAGGTGCAGGGGGGGTCATTGGAAGCGCAAGGGGGTCTTTGGAGGTGCAAGGGCAGCCATTGGAGGTGCAGGGGGGGTCATTGCAGGTGCAGGGGGGGTCATTGGAAGCGCAAGGGGGTGATTGGAGGTGCAAGGGCAGCCATTGGAGGTGCAGGGGGGGTGATTGGAGGTGCAGAGGAGAGAGATGTGTGGTGCAGGGGGGGAAAGTGATGTGAGTTGCAGGGGGGGGGTGAGTTGAGGTGCGGGGGGGAGTGATTTGAGGTGCAAGGGGGGTGATTTGCGGTGCAATGGGGGTGATTTGAGGTGCAGGAGGGAGAGTGATGTGAGGTGCAGGGGGAGAGTGACGTGAGGTGCAGGGGGGAGGGTGATGTGAGGTGCAGGGGGGGAGAGTGATGTGAGTTGCAGGGGGGAGAGTGATGTGAGGTGCAAGGGAAGAGTGATGGGAGGTGCAGGGGGGGAGAATGATGTGAGGTGCCGGGGGGAGAGGGATGTGAGGTGCAGGGGGTGGGATGTGTGTGGAGTGCAGGGGGTTATTGTGTGTTTGATGTGGAGGGGGAGTATTATGTGTGTGGGTGAGGGGGAGAGATAGATGGGGAGTATTGCAAAGGTTGATAGTATTGGATTCTGGGGGAGATATGAGGATGATAATGAAGGGTGCTGGTGGAGATATGAGGATGATGATGAGGAGTGCTGGGGAAGATATATGAGGATGATGATGATGAGAGGTGCTGGAGGAGAGATGATGATGATGAGAGGTGCTGGAGGAGAGATGATGATGATGATGATGATGATGATGATGATGATGATGATGATGATGATGATGATGATGATGATTTTACCCGTGCGGCCCAAATTTGTTTTCCTTGGAGCAGTTCAGCCCTTCTCACTTTACGATTTGTGCAGGCCTGCCCTACACATTTCCTCAGACTTAGCTGATTTCATCAGGGGACATATATATATCAGGTATATTCATTTTTGGCACTTATTCATATTTAGTTAAGGTTCACGTTAAACTCTCTTTATTAGTATAGTAAGAGCTTCATTATATCTAGTAGTATATCTACCAGTAGTAGTTTGTTTCATATTAATATATATCACACATCTTTTATTTAAAAGATACAAATATATTAACACCATTAGTCACTCCATAAGGATTTACACACACATATATATAGTTTTTATTAATATATATATACATATATTGTATCACATTTATTAGATGGGATGTGTTTGTCTGTATGGTATTATCTTTTCAAATTCATTTATTTAGTGACCTGGGATACATGTCCGGTCTGTTAATCTATTGATTTCTTGTGCTGGCCACCATTCCATCTATGGTTGCCTTGTTTTTCATCCTTTTGTTGCTTCTTTCTACTATTATTAGGTATTTATCCATTTATCTAGTCCCTAGAGGATTTTTTCATCATTATATGGATGCTTCACGTGACCTCAATGCGTTTCGCAACAACGCGCATGCTGATTGGCTGGGCCTGGGTGTACCAGGAAGTGCTCGCTGTGGTTCCTTCTCCATGGATGGCGCCATCCGGACTTTAACGCGCCAGCAAACGGTTCCAGGGTGCTCTTTTGGTCAGTAGCACCCCCCCCCCCCCCCCCCTCAACCTACCATTTCGTGCAGCCGGGGCATTGTGACAGGGTGAATGAACGTCACCAGCTATATGCCTGACAGACGTATGAGTAGGTATGCAGTGCAGCAGTGACGAGGTTAATTTTCAGCTGGGAAGCTCCTGACAATTAGAGTGGTCCCAGCTGCATAATCAAGGTGTTTTAAAAACCACAGGCTGTACACACATGCAGGCTAGCTGGTCAAGAGATAGGACTGAAATGCTGAAGTAAGATTACTGCTATAAGGTCTATTTTCAAAGTACATGTTTGATGAACTGTCTGTGTCCTGCATGCTGAAGAGAAGCTGTTTTGTTTTTTTGTATGCTGAAAAGAAGCCGTTTTGTTTTTGAGAAACCTGGTAAACTGTTCCCCTTTTCGGCCTACCTGTTCCCCAGTAGACACCGGGTTCCAAACACTCGGAGGCAAAGACGATGTGACAAACAGGACTGGTTGCAGAAATCTGGGACTCAAGGTGGCCATACTAATAGGCATAAGTCACAAGTCATGACTGGGGATGGCCAAAAAGAGGGAGAGATAGGCCCTGGGGATTTACCAGAGTTATGTCTCCCTGATTTTCGCCAGAGGCAGAGGGAAGAACCAGTCCTGGCCAAACAATATGATAAAGTGGTAAATATTGATGACCAGATATTGAATGCACAAGGGGTAATGGTGTTCTCTCATTTTGAATTGTTGAATGATATCCGGTACAGGGTGAACAAGCAGACACAAACAGGGGAGGTCACCAGACAAATATTGGTTCCCAAGGCGTTTGTTAAAACTGTCTTCACCCTAGCCCATACTGTCCCTTGGGGTGGTCACCTGGGTAGAGATAAAACCTTGGACCGTATTTCGTTCTGCTTCTATTGGCCAGGGATGCATAGTGACATTGCTAAGTTATGTGTGGCTTGTCCTGAGTGCCAGCTAACTAGTCCGAAGGGACAAAAAACAGCCCCCTTGGTTCCTCTACCCTTGGTGTCCGTTCCCTTTGAGAGGATTGGTGTAGACTTGGTAGGACCGCTGGAGCCTTCTGCGAAAGGACACAGGTTTATTCTGGTAATAGTCGACTTTGCAACAAGATATCCTGTGGCGTTCCCCTGAGGACAGCAACGGCGAGGCAAGTAGCCAACAAATTGTTGGAGCTGTTCCCCAGGTTATGTTGACAGACCAAGGTACAAATTTTATGGCTAAACTGATGCAGGATTTCTTAAAATTACTAGAGGTCAAGTCTGTTCGGACATCGGTCTACCATCCACAGACTGACGGATTGTTGGAAAGATTTAACCGAACTCTAAAAGGTATGCAGAGAAAATTTGTAGATTCAGGGAAGAGAGCCTGGGATGAACTTCTCCCTTTTCTGCTGTTCGCAGTGCGGGAAGTTCCCCAGGCATCCACGGGGTTCTCTCCATTTGAATTATTGTATGGCCGCCAACCCCGGGGTATCCTAGACCTCCTAAAGGAGTCCTGGGAGGAACAGCGGTCCCCTTCTAAGAATACCCTGCAATATGTACTAGACCTTAGGAGGCGCCTAGATGTGGTCGGCCATTTTGCTAGGGAGAATCTTAGATCAGCCCAGGACAGTCAGGAGAGACATTACAATCAGAATGCTCACATGAGTGTTTCACCCGGGAGACCAGGTGATGTTATTGTTACCTAGTTGTGAGAGTAAACTCCTAGCCAAATGGCAGGGCCCATTTGAAGTACTCCGCTGCACGGGTGATGTGGATTACGAGATCGCTCAACCAGGGTCCAGGAAGGGTAAACAAATTTACCATGTGAACTTGCTGAAACCCTGGAAGGTGCAGCGGTCTCTTTTCATCCACCCGTTGGAGGAGGAAACGGACCTGGGTCCTCAGTCCCCACGGGAGAACATCGTGGGTGACGATAAAATCCCAATGGGTAGACAATTGTCCTCTGAACAAAAGGGGACTTGTTAGAAATAATTACACAATTCAATGATGTTTTTTCTGATTTACCAGGGCAAACTAATTTAGTTTCCCATGTGATAGAGACAGCACCTGGGGTAAAAGTACGTTCTCGTCCTTACAGGTTGCCTGAAAGCCGTAAGGCCCTGGTAGAGAAGGAGGTACAAGAAATGTTACATTTAGGCGTGATTGAGGAATCATGCAGTGAGTGGTGTAGTCCACTAATTATGGTCCCTAAACCCGATGGGAAGGTAAGATTTTGTGTGGACCTCCGAAAGGTCAATGCAGTATCCAAGTTTGACACATATCCGATGCCAAGGGTGGATGAGTTAATTGACACCCTTGGTAACGCAGAATATATATCCACGCTCGACTTAACAAAAGGATACTGGCAAATACCTTTAGAGGAAAAGTCCAAGTGTAAAATAGCCTTTGCCACTCCCATGGGTTTATACCAGTTTGTGACAATGCCATTTGGACTACATGGAGCCCCAGCCACATTTCAGAGGCTCATGGATAAAGTACTGAGACCTCATAGGGCTTATGCCGCGGCCTATCTAGATGACATTGTCATTCATTGTAAACACTGGCGGGCCCATCTAAATAGGCTGAAAGTGGTCCTCAAGTCGCTAAGAGAGTCAGGGCTCACAGCCAACCCTAAGAAATGTGCCTTAGGTAAGGCGGAAACCAAGTACCTAGGGTATGCAGTGGGTGGTGGAAAAGTAAGGCCACTAGCCGATAACGTAGCTGCCTTTAAAGAAGTTCCAACCCCCCGAACAAAAACGCAGGTACACTCCCTGTTGGGTTTAGCAGGGTACTATCGGAGGTTCATCCCCAACTACTCGGAAGTTGCAGCCCCACTAACAGACCTCACAAAAAAGTGTGCCCCTACACAAGTGGTATGGTCAAGGGAGTGCCAGAGAGCCTTTGAGGAGGTAAAAAGGTGTCTATCAGAGGGTCCCGTCCTTAGAAGCCCAGAATTTGATTAGCCTTTTATTGTACTGTACAAAACAATGCCTCAGAGATAGGGCTAGGGGCAGTGCTCTCGCAGCAGTTTGAGGGAGTGGAACATCCGATCCTTTTTCTGAGTAGGAAATTGTTCCCAAGGGAAAAAAACTACTCAGTAATTGAGAAGGAGTGTCTCGCAGTAAAGTGGGCAATCGAGGCCTTGAGGCACTACCTGGCGGAAGTCCATTTTACATTGGTAACAGACCATGCTCCATTAAAATGGTTAAATACTATGAAAGACTCCAATGCTAGGTTGACCAAGTGGTATATGGCCCTCCAACCCTTCTCGTTTGAGATTCAGCACAGGGCTGGAAAAGAAAATGCCAATGCTGATTTCTTTTCTAGAGAAGGGGTGGATGGTCGGGCTTCAGCTGTGCGTTGCCCCAGCCACACACTAACAGGGGAGGAATGTGATAGGGTGAATGAACGTCACCAGCTATGTGCCTGGCAGACGTATGTGTAAGTATGCAGTGCAGCAGGGACGAGGTTCATTTTCAGCTGGGAAGCTCCTGACAATTAGAGTGGTCCCAGCAGCATAATCAAGGTGTTTTAAAACCCCCAGGCTGCCAGGCTGGTCAAGAGATAGTGGAGAATCCTCCCAGGGGAGGTCTATACGCCGCACAGCCGTGGAATAAGACTTCAGAAAAGGCTGATGTAGTGACTAATAAAAAACTTTTAATGAAACAGAGTGCAAGCGGATCCTCTTGACGCGTTTCGGCCCGTCAGGCCTTTGTCAAAAGAGTGATCCGTTTGAATAAACAACATACTTATATAGCAAGTGCAAACTGCAACACCTGTGGACAAGCCCACAACAAATGGGTCACAGGTGTATGCCCCAACACTGCCAGACATAGCATACAGAGTTAAAAACAATGGTGCAATTACAAACAATGGTGCAATTAAAAACGACCAATTATATCAGTGGATAAGAAAACATATAACATATATTGATACAGGACATGTTAAACCAAAATCAATGAAAAATTGGTCAAGAATAAAAACATTCATATTAAAAACAAATTGCACAAGTGTAATAAAGTTATAATGATATTAAACAACCATGTTACAAAGTATTATAATGTACCCCGGATAAATGGAACAAAGTATCACAAGAGATAATGAAAAAACCTTATATCACTGTTAGAAATTAATGCATTCAGAAGGGCCAACACATTAGCTTCATCCATTTCCAGAAGCATGTTCAAATCACCAGCCCAACCTCGTGTAGGTAACATACCCAAAGGATTTTACAGATGCAGTCGTGACGTCAGTGGGTGGCGACTTTCTGTAACCGGCATCAGCAGCAGCAGGCTTGTATCCATTCATGCAGCATACATGGTAGCCAGCCCTCTCATATGACTTGGCTGATACGGGTTAAACCACACTAACCGCAGTAGACAAATCACTCTCTGGCACCATATAGAAGCTGTACTCACGGGTTACGGGTACTTACGGGTATAATTATATTCAGTGTTCAACAAACCTATACATTTGCTCGCCCCGGGCGAGTGGATTTAACCCCCGGGCGAGTAAATATTGGCCCAAGCAGCACACGTTTGGTACTAGGTGGCGAGTAGATTTTTTTATGTGGCGAGTAGATTTTTTGGTGATTTGTCAACCACTGATTATATTATATTACCTTATAACCACGGAGTATCCTCTATTTGCGTGTATTCAACTGCATTACACTGGTTCAATATTACACAGCATTGTTTTTGTTGGGAGAACCTGAGGGCTCAACACACAAACGGAGTATAGCAGAGATATATGTACAACCTTTGCCTTGTGATATATATGCACCATCTGTATATGATGACATCAGCTTTGATATATATCTACATGGTTGCTTTCTCAGTTTGATGAACTATCTGTCCCACATTACACCAGTATATGCTCCTTGCATTTAAGCCTACTGTACACATTTGGTCTATGCTTCACCTCCGAGTGATCATGCTGTGATTAACACATGTGTACACACCTGCAATATCCATTGTTTTTGGTCAAGACACCAGTATATGCTCCTTGCATTTAAGCCTACTGTACACATTTGGTCTATGCTTCACCTCCGAGTGATCATGCTGTGATTAACACATGTGTACACACCTGCAATATCCATTGTTTTTGGTCAAGAGACCATATATATATAGCTGTGATTCAGAAAGTCTCAAGATATTGTTTTACATATGGTAATACACCGATTGATTTATGATAAAACACTATCACCACTCTACATAATAGGGATTTTTAATAATGTATATGTGTTTTTAACATCTATGTAGATTTAATAAAATTTTATTATTTTTTGATTTCCCCTGTGAATCTGGGCACTACTCAGACATACAGTATCTAACTGTTGGACCAATTAAGTCCATTAAATATGACACTACACACATGACAAGAGTCTGCTACCTAGAAGGGTTTATTTCTTGATCAAACTCTTTGATCACCACCGATACTATTGTATTTAACACCCTTACAGCACCTGTCATTTACAATTACATTGTTTAAATCATTTAAGGTGACAGCGGTCTATTTCACTTATTCAAAGATGCAGTTTCTGCAAATGTTGTAAATTCGCTGTACCAACAAAAAGAGTACACACTTTGTTCCCAAATGGTAAACACAGGATTAACACTTTCATCAATTGTCAAACAAGCTACGTCGTCTATGTGATTACATGCGGTTGCAAATATAAATATGTGGGTAGAACAATTAGATCCCTATATATTCGAATCTCGGAACACATTAGATTAATAAACAAAAAAGATTTACTACATCCATTATCTAAACATTTTGTACAATTTCCACTTGGTGGACTTAAGAATTTTTCATTCTTTGCGGTTGAACATGTCTCCTCTTACATTAGAGGAGGCAATAGATTAAATCGACTTAACAAGAAAGAGATGTCATGGATTTTTTCCATGAATACATTACAGCCTCATGGCTAAATGTTGAATGGGAACTGAAACATTTCCTTGGTGATTAGTGTATTTTTTACAGTGATTTACATATAATCTTTTACACTATGGATTATTGTCTTTCATATTTCTTTATCACTTATTCTTTGCTTCTTTTCCCTTCTCCCTCCCTCCCTTTCCTCTTTCCCTCCCCCCTCCCCTTTTCCTTTCCCTGTTCCCTGCCTCTCCCTTCCCAGTCCCCCCCATCCTCTCCCTTCCCCTTCCACCCCCCCCCCGTCCTTCCCCCCCTCGCCCCGCCCCCCCTTCCTCTCCACCCAGTGTCACTCCCCACCCTTCCAACCCCTCTCCCTCTCATCCCGTTACTTCCCAAACATTGATACAGGTGGTTGCAAGTTCTATTAAGTTATATAACCACTAGATAAAGATTCAACATTCATTTCAAACAGTGATATAAGGTTTTTTCATTATCTCTTGTGATACTTTGTTCCATTTATACGGGGTACATTATAATACTTTGTAACATGGTTGTTTAATATCATTATAACTTTATTACACTTGTGCAATTTGTTTTTAATATGAATGTTTTTATTCTTGACCAATTTTTCATTGATTTTGGTTTAACATGTCCTGTATCAATATATGTTATATGTTTTCTTATCCACTGATATAATTGGTCGTTTTTAATTGCACCATTGTTTTTAACTCTGTATGCTATGTCTGGCAGTGTTGGGGCATACACCTGTGACCCATTTGTTTTGGGCTTGTCCACAGGTGTTGCAGTTTGCACTTGCTATATAAGTATGTTGTTTATTCAAACGGATCACTCTTTTGACAAAGGCCTGACGGGCCGAAACGCGTCAAGAGTATCCGCTTGCACTCTGTTTCATTAAAAGTTTTTTATTAGTCACTACATCAGCCTTTTCTGAAGTCATATTCCACGGCTGTGCGGCGTATAGACCTCCCCTGGGAGGATTCTCCATTGTTCCGGCATTTGCAGCCTGCACGCCGGGCTGTTACTGGTGTACCTGCGTCCCCCTGCTGAACCCGGAAGTACCGGCACTGCCGCCAGTCAGGTGACCACCCACCGCGATCGAGCGGAGGCAGGGTTGGCGGCTGAAGACAGGGCTGACGGCTCGTGACCATCACATCGTGTCCTTGGCATTATCTGGAGGAGTTACAGGCAGTGGGGTCGGCAGCCTCTACAATCAAGAGGACATCAGCCACTTCACTATATCCCCCAGCTGTGAGTTTTTTCCTTCTATTTATCTCAAACTTCATTGTGCTTATGGTAAGCGAGTTGCTGAGTATTACACTTGTGAAGGCTCCACTGGGGGATAGTGGCGATCAGGAATCCCCGTTTATTTCTCATACACCAGTTTAACAGCTGAAGTCATATTTTCTGAGCGCCTGGTGGGTTAACCTTCTGTTCACCCGTTCTACACTTGGTCAAGAGATAGGACTGAAATGCTGAAGTAAGATTACTGCTATAAGGTCTGTTTTCAAAGTACATATTTGATGAACTGTCTGTGTCCTGCATGCTGAAGAGAAGCTGTTTTGTTTTTTTGTATGCTGAAAAGAAGCCGTTTTGTTTTTGTGTGCTGCATTTTTTTAAGGCTCAATAAATAAGCCTTATCAAGAGAACCCGCGTATGTGGTTGCATGTACCCTGCAACAGGCATCTATTCTGTATTAGGTGTTTATACCTTAGCCTCGCAATTGGAGACGGGGTTTGCCACTGTCATTGCATGTGTTGTATCTATTTATGATTTTTTCATATGTACAGTATGTATTGTTTTAGTTCAGTAGTGTTGGAACCACTGTTCATGTTTGTCCTTGGTCTGATTGCAGACCCATTCTTTTAAAGTTAAATTACCATTACACCTAAGCATTCATCTGTTTATATATTTGAGTGTGTACTAATTCTTGGTGCGCTTGGTGTGTGTTTTTCTTGTTGTTTGAGGTCCCCCATTTTTTGGGAGACTCCTTTTAGGAGCGGTTGGGAGGGGCTCCTACACACCCAGCTGCAAAAGAATTGTTTTGACATTGGAGAACATCTATGACAGCTCGAGCGCGGAACTTTTAAACACATTTCCTCCTCCCTCTGAGTCTATTTTTTTTTTTTTAGCTTTTACAATATCTGCCACCTCCTTGGTAATCCATCATGGTTTATATTTTGGGATATACACAAGGCTGACCTCTGCATGAAAGAAAGCCAAGGACACAAGAGGTCTGAGTATTCACAATAGCTAGGAAAATGGGGAAGCTGGGTGGGTCAAGTGGTTTCTTTTAGTGATTAGCAAAAATGAGAAAATTCACACAATAAAACTTAAAAAAAAAAATATATATATATATATATATATATATATATATATATATATATATATATATATATATATATATATATATATATGGTGAGTAAAAAAAGTGACAAAAACCCTCCACAGGAAAGCAAATATGCAAATACAACTGTATGCTCATCTGCATGTCTTAGGCAGGTCTGCAATCCCGCCTTTCCCCATCATCACCCAGCATACAGCACTTCCACTGCAGCAAGGGATTCTTGGAAATGACATGCAAATGAGCACACAGTGTCACTTTTTGCCTCAAAAACCATTTTTAACATGGTTCCCTATAGGCTTAAGCTTGCTGCATGGTCACAGCTTTGAGCACAGCCAGGGTTAAGGTGCATACCCAGAAAACCACCCACAGACAGCTGTTTGGGGTTGATTTTAACTGGGTATGCACCTTAACCCTGGCTGTGCTCAAAGCTGTGACCATGCAGCAAGCTTAAGCCTATAGGGAACCATGTTAAAAATGGTTTTTGAGGCAAAAAGTGACACTGTGTGCTCATTTGCATGTCATTTCCCAGAATCCCTTGCTGCAGTGGAAGTGCTGTATGCTGGGTGATGACGGGGAAAGGCGGGTTTGCAGACCTGCCTAAGACATGCAGATGAGCATACAGTTGTATTTGCATATATATATATATATATAGCAATCCATGCAGATGGCCCCCAAGCAAATAATTCAATACTCAAGGTGCATGCTTCATAGGATAAGCATAGGTAACAACTGCTATCACCAAAGCGACAGCAAAGAAACAGCACTCAAAGTTCAGCCAAAGCAAACAGTGTATTAGACAGAAAACATCAGCACATAGAGAACCAACGTTTCTGTCCTCTAAGGACCTTCCTCAGCGTGGTGTATATATATATATATTATTTTTTTATAGAGGTGACTTTTTCTGAACTAAGAAGAATTTGCGAAAATTTTAATTGACTAAGAAACACCAGTTACACAGCGAATCAGAATTTCAGCACAATTTACATCCCTAGTTCTTATCTGCTGTGAAATTCTATGTTTCTATGTAACTTAGGGCTCTATGCAGTAAGCGCCATTAAAGTGCTCTCGGCAAGTGTTCCCTAACGGCATGATTTTGGCGATTTGCCCTCGCAGTATTCAGGAAGGGCCGAATCCCTGGCGAACCCTGGCAAATCACTGCGAAAGCAAAACGTCGATGAGCCGGTGATAAAAAAGCCTGGCTCCCGATAACTTGTCGATAAACCGTTTCTGCCGATATGTGTCTGCAGCAGAGAGAGATCCGCCACTCTCTCTGCGCAAACATCGGCAAAATAAAAAGATATCAAAACAATTTTTACTCATAGTGTACATGTGCAGGGGGTCTCCGGAGCTGAACCGCATTGGTTTCAGGTCCGGGGACCCCCTGCTTCCCGAGATACAGGCCCTTTAGGAGGTTAATAAAAGCTTCAATCAGACTTAGAACTTTGCAACTAATATTGACAGATTTATTATAAATCATTCTTCCTGGTATTGCAAAGGTTATTAACAATTTATATTAGTGTTGGGGACCCCTGAAGAATGTGGTCTGCCGTGCAGTGGCACAGGGGCTTACAACAATTTGGCCAAAATGTTAAACTAAAAGACCATTTTATTTAATAGATATTTATACATTTATATTGAGGCACTGTACCATGTATGAGTTTCACTGGACGTGCACTGAGCTCTGTCCGTGTTTTATGTTCTGCCTCTGGTTTTAAATACAGTAATGGGCAAAATTACTATTATCCACATATGGATAATAGTGCATTTGCCCATTTTAAATACATAAAGAACAATAAATATAATAAATACATATTGCACTCACCCTTGTCCGGCTGCCACGATGAAGGCCATCCTCATTTTCATCACCATCCATGCCCCCTCCGATGCTGCAAAAGATAAACAAGAATAAAAAGAGCCAATGTAATGTCCCCTAACCCCTTAATCACCATAGCGGTTATTAACCGCTACAGTCATTAAGGGGTTAACCCACCCTCACCCACCACTCGGGAGGCCTATATACCCTCCCCCACTACCCCCCCACCCCAAGAGGCCTAACCACCCTCACCCAATACCCAGCCGGGAGACTTACCCACATACCCTTGGGGCCAATACCCCCTCCCCCCACCCCCAGTACCCACAATAAAAACAATACACTGCCCCACAATAAACATCATTATATTTATTAAATGCATAACCCACCTCCTGTGCCCCCCCATAAATACATGATTTATTATTTTACATACAGGGTTAATACCCCAGGCCCACGGGAGTCCCCGGTGGGCCTGACGGGTCACCTCACAGACCTACAGTAGCCCAGCACCATTTTTCAAACAGGGTCTCGAGGCCTGTTGGTGGTTCCCGCCAGGTGCCATGGTCCACCAGGTGGTCTCCATGGGTCACTGTGGGCCACAATGGGGTCTACACGGTAGGCCCACGGATGTCTGGGGGGCCCCGGGTCAGACCCACAGGTGTCTGAGGGGCCTCGGGTGGTTCCCACAGGGGTCTGGGGACCCACGGCTGGTCCCTACGGGTCCGCGGCGCCCCCACAGATGTGGGGCCACCGGTTCTTCCCTGCAGGTGTCCCCAGTGGACCCGGCAGTCGTTTACCCGTGAAAAGCCCGAGGAGACCGCAGGTGGTCTCCATAGGTCCCACGCAGACCTGAGGAAACAACCCTGTATGTTAAAAAAAAAAAAAAAAAACCTGACCTATACATTAAATACATCAATCTCCCCTCCCCCCCCCCCCCACAACACATACAGTACAATAATGTGCAAAATAACTATTATCCAGATAGGGATAATAGATTTTTTTCCCATTATTAAACACATTGACTAGCATAATAAAATAACTAAACTTCTACTCACCTCATCAATAAGAATCCCCCTCGCCAGCATAATCCGTGTCCTCCGTTGCCAACAAAATACATAGCCAATACATTGCAATTACATTCAGATATCAATTAACCTCTTAATCACCTTATCGGATAATAACCGCAAAGGTAATTAAGGGGTTAAGCAACCCTGGCACGATACCCACCCTTCACCCATTCATTTGTACAGTGGCTTCATCATGCAACTATATATATACACATATATATATATATATGTTGAGAGAAAGAGCGGACCCCGCATCCACAAGATAAAATAAAAATAACTAAATACCGACTATAAATACGTACTATATAGTAAGTCAGTGCTATAAGGGCCAAATTATGTAATATGAGAAAAGAAAAAAGAAAGCCCCAAATAATAGCACTCTAGTATACCAAATCAATATGCAAATACAAATTTTATTGAATGAACTGTCACAGAACAAAAGATCTAAAAGAAAGCAAAGAATAATTAAAAGCAGGCATAGATCCCCTGTGCGTATGGCTTGACAATAATCCTCTAATAATGAATTCAAAGATGGACAAGACATCCCAATTGAAAAAGTGTGTACCCTTGAGTATATAAGACAAGGGGAGTATATATATGCTGCAGTGAAAAGGCTGTGATGACAGAGGAGTGGCAATAACCATGTAATCAAATCGTATCAAAGCTCATTCCTGTAAAATCATGTGTAATACTCTCTAGGAGTAGAGTACATCAGTACAGTGTAAGAGCAATATATATGAAGCTAGGGAAAGCACACTCCAAATAGTTGCATACCCTAAATCACATGCCACATAATCATAAAACACACATATAATCTGTAGAGGAAGCAAGGAGCAATAGCTCAAAACATAGTTACGTGTCCCTGAGGGGGGACAAACCATGAGATCCGGCCTACAGCACCCACTCAGCACCCACTCCTACGCGTTTCAGCCAAGTGCCTTCAACTGGGAGTGGTTGGGTAGGCAGGATAATGTGCACACTTAAAAAGGATTACAATCATGCCCTAAAGCGTCATCACCTGTTGAAATTTCACCAGAGTACAATTAATCTAAATAGTTAACAGGGGTGTGCATCATGAACCTACCCACTGCGCATGTCCCAGAAGAAACATCATAAACAGAAGCCCAACAAAGCAGGCCAATATGCTGCTTTCCACCATACCTATTAAGCTGGCAGCTTTCTGTCTCCACACAGTGAAGTGCGCTCGTGTGTGACGTCAAACCAGAGGCACCCGATACATGGATACATGCCTCTTCTCCTTCCACTCCTCTGATTGGGAGGCGGAGC